>NC_086444.1:1084013427-1084220398 GCF_028390025.1 Pseudophryne corroboree
AGTGCTCTTACGTGATTCTCCGCCCAGCGAAGAATTCTGGTGGCTTCCGCCATCGCCACTCTGCTCCTTGTGCCGCCTTGGCGGTTCACATGAGCCACTGCTGTGATGTTGTCTGACTGAATCAGCACCAATTTGTCGCAAAGCAGGTTCTCCGCTTGACTTAGGGCGTTGCATATGGCCCTTAATTCCAGGATATTGATGTGAAGGCAAGTCTCCTGACTTGACCACCGCCCTTGGAAATTTCTTCCCTGTGTGACTGCCTCCCACCCTCGGAGGCTTGCATCCGTGGTCACCAGGACTCAGTCCTGAATGCCGAATCTGCGACCTTCGAGAAGGTGAGCACTCTGCAGCCACCACAGGAGAGACACCCTGGCCCTGGGGGATAGGGTGATTAACCGATGCCTCTGAAGATGTGATCCGGACCACTTGTCCAGTACGTCCCAGTGGAAGGTCCTCGCATGGAACCTGCCGAAGGGAATGGCCTCGTATGATGCCACCATCCTTCCCAGGACTCGAGTGCAGTGATGCACTGACACCTGTTTTGGTTGTAATAGATTTCTGACCAGTGTCACGAGCTCCTGAGCTCTCTCTATCGGGAGATAAACCCTTTTCTGGTCTGTGTCTAGGATTATGCCTAGAAGAGGCAGTTGAGCTGTAGGAACGAACTGCGACTTTGGAATACATAGAATCCAGCCGTGTTGCCGTTACACTTCCAGAGAAAGTGATACGCTGTTCAGCAACTGCTCTCTTGATCTCGCTTTTATGAGGAGATCGACCAAGTACGTGATAATAGTGACACCTTGCTTCCGCAGGAGCACCATCATTTCCGCCATTACCTTGGTGAATATTCTCGGGGCCGTGGAGATACCAACCGGCAACGTCTGAAATTGGTAATGACAATCCCGTACCGTAATTCTGAGGTACTCCTGATGAGATGGATAAATGGGGACATAAAGGTATACCTCCTTTTTGCCCCGAGACACCATAAAATCACCCCCTTTTCAGGCTTGCAATGACCACTCTTAGCGATTCCATCTTGAACTTGAACCTTTTTAGGTATATGTTCAGGGATTTTAAATTCAAAATGGGTCTGACCGAACCGTCTGGTTTCGGGACTACCACATGGTCGAATAATAACCCCCTCCTTGTCGAAGGAGGGGAACCTTGACCACCACCTGTTGAAGATACAATTTGTGAATTGCAGTTAACCCTGTCTCCCTCTCGTGGGGGGAAGCCGGCAGGGCCGTCAGTGAGGAGGCATCTTCTCAAAGTCCAGCTTGTATCACTGAGACACAATATCTATTGCCCAGGGATCTAACAGGGAGTGAACCCACTTGTGGCTGAACTTACGAAAGCGTGCCCCCACCGGGCCTAGCTCCGCCTGTGGTGCCCCCCCCAGCGACATGCGGTGGATTTTCATAGAGGCCGGGGAGGACTTCTGTTCCTGGGAACTAGCTGTGTTGTGCAGCTTCTTTCCTCTGGCAAGAAAGGACGCACCTCGGACTTTCTTGTTTCTTTGTTCGAAAAGCTGCATTTGATAATGACGTGCTTTCCTAGGCTGTGCAGGAATATAAGGCAAAATATCAGCATTACCAGCTATAGCCGTGGAGACCAGGTCCGCGAACCCTTCTCCACACAATCCTCAGCCTTCCATATGCCACTTAAGTTGGCATCATCTGTCCATTGCATATTCTACAGGATACGTCAAGCAGACATCGACATAGCTTTGACTCTAGGACCCAGTATACTCATGTCTCTTTGGGCATGTTTGATTATATATATATATCTCTCTTAAGACAGCATCTTTAATATATATATATATATATATATATATATATATATATATATATATATACACACACACACACACACATATATATATATATATATATATATATATATATATATATACACACACATATATATATATATATATATACATACATACTAGGGTCTCAATTTCTGCTGATAAGGTACCTGTCCATGCCGCCACAGCGCTATGAACCCATGCCGACACAATCGCCGGTCTGAGTAGTGTACCAGAATGTGCACGCTATCTGCAGGATCCCTGAGAATAGCTAAGGCTACCTTCTGGGCAAACGTGACACCCTAGGGGAAGATTCCCAGCACATCCTGGCCCTAGTGGGGAAAGGATACTGCCTGAGAATTCTTTGTGGGAAGCTGCAGTCTCTTGTCTGGAGATTCCCGCTCTTTTTCCTCATGAGAGGAGGGAAATTTACCTCAGCTTTCTTCCCCTTAAAACATGTGTACCCTTGTGTCAGGGACAAATGAGTCATCAGTGATATGCAAATCATCTTTTATTATAATAATCATATATTGAATACGTTTCTGCCATTTTGCCTGTAACTTTGCATTATCGTAGTCGACACTGGAGTCAAACTCCGTGTCGATATCAGTGTTTATTATTTTGGATAGTGAGCATTGTGAGACTCTGAAGGTCTCTGCGCCATAGGGACAGACATGGGTAGATTTCCTGTCTGTTCTCTAATCTTTTGTGCAATAAATTCACCTTAGCACTTACACATATCCAAACAGGTGTCGGCGTTGTCGACGGAGACACCCTCTCACACACATATTAGCTCCATCTCCTCCTTAGGGGAGCCTTTTACCTCAGACATGTCGACACACACGTACCGACACCACACACACACAGGGGATGCTCTATTTGAAGACAGTTCCCCCACAAGGCCCTTTGGAGAGACAGAGAGAGAGAGTATGCCAGCACAAACCCCAGCGCTATATGACCCAGGAATCACACAGTAACTTAGTGTTAACCCAGTAGCTGCTGTATATATTGCTTTTACGCCAAATTTATGTGCCCCCCCTCTCTTTTTCACCCTCTTCTACCGTGTAACTGCAGGGGAGAGGCTAGGGAGCTTCCTCTCAGCGGTGCTGTGGAGAAAAAACATGGCGCTGGTGAGTGCTGAGGAAGAAGCCCCGCCCCCTCAGCGGCAGGCTTCTGTCCCTCTATTTTGTGTACAATAATGGCGGGGGCTCATGCATATATACAGTGCCCAGCTGTATATATGCTCTATTTTGCCAGGAGGTACTCAATTGCTGCCCAGGGCGCCCCCCCCTGCGCCCTGCACCCTACAGTGACCGGAGTGTGTGGGTGTAATGTGGGAGCAATGGCGCACAGCTGCAGCTCCGGGAACGGACAACCAAGGTTAAGTTCCTGTGTTCGATCCCTCTGGAGCTAATGGTGTCCAGTAGCCTAAGAAGCGCAACCTAGCCGCAGTTAGTAGGTTTGCTTCTCTCCCCTCAGTCCCACGTAGCAGAGAGTCTGTTGCCAGCAGAAGCTCTCTGAAAATAGGATTTTGGTACTTACCAGGTAAATCCTTTTCTTTGAATCCATAGGGGGCACTGGAGTACTCTTGGGATATGGACGGCTTCCACAGGAAGTAGGCACTGAATAAATTAATTTTGGAACTATACCTCCCCTCCATATCCCTGAGTACCTCAGTGTTTTTTACTGAGCTGAACAGGAGCGATAGAGAGGTTGACAATGGAGCATTACATATAACATAACTGACAACAATAAAGTTGACCCAACATTACTGACAACTAAACAGTTGACACCATAACTTGTTAATCTGAACCAGTCGGTGAAAGTGTGTTACCATAAGATCTACTGAACCTACCACAAACCAGGTAAACTGCTCTGGGTGGGCGTCCAGTGCCCCCTATGGATTCAAAGAAAAGGATTTACCTGGTAAGTACCAAAATCCTATTTTCTTTTTCATCCACTAGGGGTCACTGGAGTACTCTTGGGACGTACCAAAGTTTCCCCCCGCGGGCGGGAGAGCTGTTTGGCACTTGTAACACTAGGCGGCCAAAGCTAGATGCTGATGCCGCAAACGTATCAAACTTGTAGAGGCGCACAAACGTGTGCACCGAAGACCATGTAGCCGCCCGGCAAAGCTGTGTCGTAGAAGCTCCACGACTCGCTGAACATGATGTTCCCACAGCACGTGTGGAATGAGCTGTTATCGATGTAGGCGGCTGTAACCTAGCATGAAGGTAAGCCTGACGTATGGTCACTTTAATCCAACTGGATAAGGTCTGCCTAAAAGCTGGCCAACCCATCTTGGCAGCATCATAGAGAGCAAACAACGTATCCGTCTTACGAACGGTCGACGTTCGGGATACATAAATGCGTAAAGCGCGTACCACATCCAACCTAACAGAGTCTCCTGTTAACATAGGAACTACTATTGGTTGATTGATGTGAAAAGATGACACTACCTTTGGTAGAAAAGCAGAATTCGCTCGGAATTCCGCTCTGTCATCATGAAACACTAAATACGGTGGTTTGCACGACAAAGCACCCAATCTGAAACACGCCTTGCTGACGCTAAGGCTAAAAGAAACATTATTTTCCCAAGTGAGAAATTTAATATCCACTTGTTGTAAGAGTTCATAATAAAAAGACTAAGATTCAAGTCTTATGGCGCAGTAGGTAGAGTGAATGGAGGCTGAACTCTGAGGACACCCTGCATAAAAGGTGTGAACCGACGGCAATAGGGCCAATCTACTATGAGAATAAATGGACAACTCAGATATCCGCACTTTTAGTGTGGATAAATTCAGACCTCTATCTAACCTAGGCACGCCAAATTCTGTAATAATGAGCTGCCGTAACCGGCTTCCTAGCTCGTAACATGGTTGGAATAACCGATTCTGGAATGTCCTCTCTTCTTAAGAGGGCTGTCTCAACAGCCACCCCGTCAAACGCGGCCGCGCTAAAATCGGGTAAAAGGAATGGACCCTGCTGTAACAGGTCAGAACGTAGTGGGAGCGGCCAAAGACCGACTGCGAGTAGACCGCGGAGATGCGAGAACCAAGCTCTCCGAGGCCAAAGAGGCGTCACTAGTATAACTGTGACGGACTCCCTTTGATCCGTTTTAGCCACAGAGGGAGCAGCGGAAACGGTAGAAATAGATACACGAGACTGTATGGCCACGTGATTGTGAGAGCATCCACCGCCACTGCCTTTGGATCTCTCATTCTGGACACGACCTGGGGCGTTTGATGATTGTGGCGAGATGCCATCAGGTCCACCTGCGGGTAACTCCACTTCTGGACCAGCATGTGAAATACTTCTGGATTTAATGCCCATTCTCCTGGATGAAAATTCAGACGGCTGAGATAATCCGCCTCCCAGTTGTCCACTACCGGAATGACTACTGCCGACAATATCATTTGGTGATACTCGGCCCAATAGAGGATTCAAGCTACAGATGTGACAACTTACATCTTCGCATTTTTTTTTTACAAATTTGGTACAACATGCAAAACACAGCTAAACTGTTTTTCATGAAAAGCGAGTGGATGAATTTTAAAATTTTTGTTTGCCATAAAAGAATATGTATAAAGTAACATATTAAGGAAGCAAATTTAAGAAAAAAAAAACACAAGACATGACTAAATCTCCGAGTATATAGCATGCAAAACTGTGCCATACATGACGGGATATAGCAAAGATGTATGTGGACACATCTGTACTTCCCGCATTGCCATACGGCTTTTCGTTCCTCCTTGTTTGTTGATGTATGCGACTGCTGTCGCATTGTCTGACTGCACCTGAACAGCCTGAGCCTGCAGCCTGTGCACTACTTGTCATAGCGCATTGTAAATTGCCCGGAGTTCCAGGACATTTATAGACAGCAATCTTTCGTGATCCGCCCAGAGACCCTGGAGCTGATAATTTTGAACTACAGCTCCCCAACCTCTGAGACTTGCGTTCGCCGTGAGAATTATCCAATTCCAGGCACCGAACCGTTTCCCTGCGGTTAGATTCTGTACTTTGAGCCACCAGAGTAGAGACTCTCTGGCCCTTGGAGACAACCTCACTTCTGCAGTAAATCTGCAGATGCGAGCCCACTACTGTGCGAACACATCCAATTGAAAAGGACGTGAGTGAAGTCCTCCGAACTGAAGCGCTTCGAAAGCCGCCACCATTGTGTCTAATAGGCGAATGCACAAGTGAACCGAGACTGTGCGTGGCTTGAGCACTAATTGTACCAGATGACGAATTACCTGTACTTTCTGTTCGGGTATGTAAGTTCTTTGATTTACCGTATTGAGAATCATACCTAGGAATTGAAGTCGTTGAGACGGAATCAATCAGGAATTCGCGTAGACAATGGTAGGAAATCAGATTTTTCCTCCCCAAATGGTCTGCGATCTATCTCGTTTGGAATCGGACTCCGCCTGTTAGGAACGTAGCCAAAGTGGACGTTATGCGCTACTAGCGAAGCTGAAAACGCAAGAACCAACTGCCAACATCCAAAGAAGCTGTAGGCAGCAAGAAGTGTAAGGTGGTCTTTATTTAGGGCAAACCTGAACTGGAATGCCCTGCCACTACAGCCTTGTTACCTCATCCCCTACCAAAGCAGGGCGAAGCAACAGCCCTACTGCTGTGTAGGGTATACTCCGATATGTAGTAAAACACCCAATAATTGCAATTGTCTCTGATTGGAAATTGTTCAGCCTTCGCTGAGAACATGACGTACTGGCCTGGTGCTATGAGGGCTGGCGGCAAATCGACCGCAACAATGTAACTGAAACTGTCTGCTTTACGCAGAGTACTAACCACTATACGATCACGGCAACTTAAACGAGCCAGGTAGGAGACGACCTACAATCCTGTTATCCATAGTCAGATGCGTTATACATTGCGCCACTGGCCCAGATTCGTATTTGTCCGACACACTGTGTGACCGACTTTGCAGCGAAGCTGCTTGTTTGATTATGCCTTAGACTTAGTGATCATGTACTCCAACCAGTAAGTACACCACGGAAGTAACGTGTGTATAAACCTGCATTACCGTGCATGTGGTTACCAGCAATAGTGAATCTTCCTGTAGAGTCATGCTGTACAAAACAATTAATAAATTAAACTCCTAACAACACCCCGCTCCTCCAGAGTCTAAGTGTTGTAGGGCAGCAACTTCCGAGAAAGAACCAGGAAGTAACATTAAAAGCAAAAAATGGTCCTACCATGGCTTTTTTTTTTTTTTAAAACACCTGTTAAACCAGGATCTGAACCAGTGTCCATGCAAACACAATGTTCACTGTGGCCGGAAACCTAACCACTTGGCTACAGAGCCACCTGTAAAACAATAAGCAAAGCTGCTGCAGGTGTGGCCATGTTTGCAGTGCTCAGATACTGTTAATAAGCACTGAGTGCTGACCAATTATTCTTGCTTACTGCAAAATAGATTTTTAATGTCAGCATATATATATATATATATATATATATATACACACACACACATACAACAATGTATATTCACACATATTCAGACTTTAATAAATATATATATATATATATATATATATATTTATTAAAGTCTGAATATGTGTGAATATACATTGTTGTATGTATGTGTGTGTGTATATATATATATATATATATATATATATATATTTATTAAAGTCTGAATATGTGTGAATATACATTGTTGTATGTATGTGTGTGTGTATATATATATATATATATATATATACACACACACACACACAACAATGTATATTCACACATATTCAGACTTTAATAAATATATATATATATATATATATATATATATTTATTAAAGTCTGAATATGTGTGAATATACATTGTTGTATGTGTGTGTGTGTGTGTGTGTGTGTGTGTGTGTGTGTGTGTGTGTGTGTGTGTGTGTGTGTGTATATATATATATATATATATATATATATATATATATATATACACACACACACACACACACACACACACACATACAACAATGTATATTCACACATATTCAGACTTTAATAAATATATATATATATATATATATATATATATATATATATACATATACACATACATACATACTATATATATACACCTATCCTGATACACAGGTATAACACATTTTTACAAGTCTGAAACTAAATGTGACCTCACACAGGCTTAAAACCTGAGATGACTGCTGCTTGACCACAGCTTAGTTAATGGGCCCTTCTAGTGGCCGGCGCCGGGAGCGCGCTCTGGAGAGCTATCCTGACTGTAAAACCTATGGTAGGTTTATATTGATAGTGTAAGCCCAAACTGAGCTATTTTTAACAGTTTAAACTAGCATGTATCACTGGTAGTACACTGGTGATACCTGTGATACATGTATGTAGGTGATCACTGGTGATACATGTATGTAGGTGATCACTGGTGATACATGATACTAGCATGTATCACTGGTAGTTGGATCACCAGATTCCCCCAGATGGCAAAACAGTATGCAACCCTTGCTTAGCTTCCAAGCTCAGATGAGTTTGTCCAGTGTGGTGTGGCTGTAGATTAAAAAATACCTACAGCACCTTGTACTCCCAGGTGGCTAATCAGGCCCAACCCTGCTTAGCTTCCAAGCTCAGATGAGTTTGGGCGTATCCAGTGTGGTGTGGCTGTAGATTAAAAATACCTACAGCACCTTGTACTCCCAGGTGGCTAATCAGGCCCAACACTGCTTAGCTTCCAAAATCAGATGAGATTGGGCGTATCCAGTGTGGTGTGGCCAAGTGAATTAAGCCAAAGCTGCTGCAGGTGAGACCTGAACTCATACTGCTCCACAAATACTGTTTTATAAGCACCATGTGCTGACCAAATGTTATAACATATCTTACTTTACAACAATGAACAAAGCCACAACCATGATTCAGATTTGCAGTCTTTAGGATAATATCATTATAAACAGTTATGATATAAATAATTATGTATATCCATGTTTTAGACATGGCAAGGAAACTGCTTATTAGTAATTGCTGGTGTCTTACTCATGCAGACAGACAATACAAAAACAAAACAAAAACAAAAGACAGACAACTTGCACGACTCAGTAATTATAGCACTAAGTTGTCTCTATAAATATATATCTGGCCAAGTGCAGTGCACGCCAGCCATATGCCTGCTCCCAAATTCCCCTTAACACCCCTGCGCCTTCAATGGAGGAGAGATGTACACAGGAAATTCTGGAAATACAACAGGAAACATGGTTAATCTTGTTTTAACAAAGACTTCATAGCCTATTGTAATACATATGCAGCGCTGCTGTATTCCCTTATCAATAAGAGTTGAATCATGAGATTTTATCCAGTGACCCTGACATTTCTGTGTGCAGGGAACATCACTGTGGCAGCAAAGTTACTCACTATAAGAAACCTGCCTTTTGACTCATTTGTGTGCCCCCCCATGCTCCGTATACCGTTCTCTATACACGGAGCCGGGCTATGGTGGAGAGGGAGCCCAAAGCGGCATCGAGGGCCTGGGCCACACACACACACATACACACAGTATCCCACACAGTGGGGCGGCAGCGTGAGCTGACCGCCCCGTTCAACATACCTGGACCCTGTGGTGAGGGCTATGACGGGCCTTCTCTGTAAGTTCCGTCCAGCCTTTACTGCAGGTTTTAGTCCTGCACATGGTAGTGAGGGAGCTCTTTTTAGAGAGGTCCGACAACCACAGCTGCTAAAGCAGCCTTCACTATCCCTGACCCACGCCTATTGGAAAGGAGGATGGGATGTGGTAAATCGTTGAAAAAAGAAAAACTTAGAAAAAATCCAATGAAATGTGGACCTCTGTGGCAGCAAAGCCACAAGCCTACTAACTGCGTCGAGCACAGAAAAAACACTGAGGTACTCAGGGATATGGAGGGGAGGTATAGTTCCAAAATTAATTTATTCAGTGCCTACTTCCTGTGGAAGCCGTCCATATCCCAAGAGTACTCCAGTGACCCCTAGTGGATGAAAAAGAAAATAAAAAACCTAACTAAAATACTTTCTTATTAGCAAGCTCAGGAGAGCTCACTAAAGTGCACCCAGCTCTGACCGGGCACAGATTCTAACTGAGGTCTGGAGGAGGGGCATAGAGGGAGGAGCCAGTGCACACCAGTAGTCCTAATTCTTTCTTGAAGTGCCCTGTCTCCTGCAGAGCCCGTCTATTCCCCATGGTCCTTACGGAGTCCCCAGCATCCACTAGGACGTTAGAGAAAAGTGGATTAAAACTGGTTACTACTTCGTCTACTTCTATTCCCAGAGCTCCCAGTTTGTAACCATTCTCATGACATTGTGACTGAATTGTGTCAGTGCAGTGAGAAGAGAACCATAAATTCTTCGGACAGGGGTGATCCTCTGACTATAGTACACGTTGGTTTATGCTATCAGTGAAAAGGTTTAGATAGCAGTGTGTTATTTTAGGACCACACGCTGTGATAGCAGAACATTTGGCAGTTGTCTGCTGCAGTTTCACAGAGTTTAAGATTTGCTCTTATTTCAACAAAGGGAATAAATGTAAAGTATTCAATATGTGGCCCTCCAACTGCTATGGATCTACACATCCCAGCATGCCCTGTCAATTGTGGCAGAACCTGCTGGGAGATGCAGTTCTACAGCAACTGGAGGGCCCCATGTAGAATACTCCTGTGTTTCGGTACTGTATATGTTGGCAATCTAGGAAATAAATGTTAATAATAAATTCGAGCCAAATTAAAATGAGGTCAGTGCTAAAAGAGCCAAAAATAGTTTGTTAGATACAATAAATGCCATAATTACTAGTTTTTAATAAGACCATAGTGAATTGCTGAGCAGACATCAGGTGTGGACAGGATTAGCAATGGTAAACAATCACCTGCATCGGATATGTACTGTCAGATTAACTAGGTCACAGAGAAATACCTGTCAGGGTGCCTGCCAAACAGGATACAGACAGAGGATAAAGACATGGCTATATTTAAAAGGTTATAAAATGGTCATGAGCACAACAGGAGGTGTTGAAACAGCAGAGTGAATGGAGGCGGCACATGGACAGGTCAAGTCATTTGGCATAAATAGTGCTTTTCAGTTATTATACCTTGTAGTTGTAAGGACCAGGCACAAGGTCCGTGCAATATGTGCCTCTGGCATCTGAAAACAATCTGCGGTGAAATCCAGCAGTGCTTCTTAAATCCAGTCCTCAAGACACTAACCGTGCATGTTTTCCAGGTTTACTCACTGCATTACCAGTGAAAGAATTTGTCTAATTTTATAAGTTCAACAGATGGTTCTATCCGTAATGAATACGTGTGCTTCATAAAGGAGATATGCACTGAAAACATGCTCAGTGTGTCCCGAGGACTGGATTTGGGAAGCACAGAAATACAAGACCACCTATATTTCACAGATCTGCAGGACTTGGCTCACATTGCAAGGGGCCTATTCATTTGTTCACTTGATATCCTCACAAAACTAGATACCATCCACAAACCAGAGTTTGAGACATGCCAATTGAATGCCAAACCACTACAATATAACTCAGATTTAATGGATGACAATTACTGTATCCGATTACAATCTGCTTGGACAAACAATAATTTTTAGTCATATGCAGTTTAATTAATATTTTGTAGTTTTTTTTTTGCTTTTACTTGTTTTTGTTAACTGATGAATTTATTTATCTGATTGCATATTAGCCTCCAAATAGTATATTGTATTGTATAGCCCCCCCCTCTCTCAAAAAAGTAGGTGTAGTATGTGTTCAAATATGCAAACAAACCGATCATACAAACTACACTCGCTCCCAATTTGTTTGGATAATAGGAGATCTACTGTACTTAAGATGCTTTGAGGTCAAGTTGTGTAATGTAAAGAACAATTGCCTGCCTATATAAAAATAAGAATTTACTTACCGATAATTCTATTTCTCGTAGTCCGTAGTGGATGCTGGGAACTCCGTAAGGACCATGGGGAATAGCGGCTCCGCAGGAGACTGGGCACAAAAGTAAAGTTTTAGGACTACCTGGTGTGCACTGGCTCCTCCCCCTATGACCCTCCTCCAAGCCTCAGTTAGGATACTGTGCCCGGACGAGCGTACACAATAAGGAAGGATTTTGAATCCCGGGTAAGACTCATACCAGCCACACCAATCACACCGTACAACCTGTGATCTGAACCCAGTTAACAGCATGATAACAGAGGAGCCTCTGAAAAGATGGCTCCCAACAATAATAACCCGATTTTTGTAACAATAACTATGTACAAGTATTGCAGACAATCCGCACTTGGGATGGGCGCCCAGCATCCACTACGGACTACGAGAAATAGAATTATCGGTAAGTAAATTCTTATTTTCTCTGACGTCCTAGTGGATGCTGGGAACTCCGTAAGGACCATGGGGATTATACCAAAGCTCCCAAACGGGCGGGAGAGTGCGGATGACTCTGCAGCACCGAATGAGAGAACTCCAGGTCCTCCTCAGCCAGGGTATCAAATTTGTAGAATTTAGCAAACGTGTTTGCCCCTGACCAAGTAGCTGCTCGGCAAAGTTGTAAAGCCGAGACCCCTCGGGCAGCCGCCCAAGATGAGCCCACCTTCCTTGTGGAATGGGCTTTTACAGATTTTGGCTGTGGCAGGCCTGCCACAGAATGTGCAAGCTGAATTGTACTACAAATCCAACGAGCAATAGTCTGCTTAGAAGCAGGAGCACCCAGCTTGTTGGGTGCATACAGGATAAACAGCGAGTCAGATTTTCTGACTCCAGCCGTCCTGGAAACATATTTTCAGGGCCCTGACTACGTCCAGCAACTTGGAGTGCTCCAAGTCCCTAGTAGCCGCAGGTACCACAATAGGCTGGTTCAAGTGAAACGCTGAAACCACCTTAGGGAGAAATTGAGGACGAGTCCTCAATTCTGCCCTGTCCGTATGAAAAATTAGGTAAGGGCTTTTATAGGATAAAGCCGCCAATTCTGAGACACGCCTGGCTGAAGCCAGGGCCAACAGCATTACCACTTTCCATGTGAGATATTTTAAGTCCACAGTGGTGAGTGGTTCAAACCAATGTGATTTTAGGAACCCCAAAACTACATTGAGATCCCAAGGTGCCACTGGAGGCACAAAAGGAGGCTGTATATGCAGTACCCCCTTGACAAACGTCTGAACTTCAGGAACTGAAGCCAGTTCTTTCTGGAAGAAAATCGACAGGGCCGAAATTTGAACCTTAATGGACCCTAATTTTAGGCCCATAGACAGTCCTGTTTGCAGGAAATGCAGGAAACGACCCAGTTGAAATTCCTCTGTAGGGGCCTTCCTGGCCTCGCACCACGCAACATATTTTCGCCAAATACGGTGATAATGCTGTACGGTTACATCCTTCCTGGCTTTGATCAGGGTAGGGATGACTTCATCCGGAATGCCTTTTTCCTTCAGGATCCGGCGTTCAACCGCCATGCCGTCAAACGCAGCCGCGGTAAGTCTTGGAACAGACAGGGTCCCTGCTGGAGCAGGTCCCTTCTTAGAGGTAGAGGCCACGGGTCCTCTGTGAGCATCTCTTGAAGTTCCGGGTACCAAGTCCTTCTTGGCCAATCCGGAGCCACGAGTATAGTCCTTACTCCTCTCCTTCTTATGATTCTCAGTACCTTGGGTATGAGAGGCAGAGGAGGGAACACATACACTGACTGGTACACCCACGGTGTTACCAGAGCGTCCACAGCTATTGCCTGAGGGTCCCTTGACCTGGCGCAATACCTGTCTAATTTTTTGTTGAGGCGGGACGCCATCATGTCCACCTTTGGTTTTTCCCAACGGTTCACAATCATGTGGAAGACTTCTGGGTGAAGTCCCCACTCTCCCGG
Source organism: Pseudophryne corroboree (assembly GCF_028390025.1). NCBI lineage: Eukaryota > Metazoa > Chordata > Amphibia > Anura > Myobatrachidae > Pseudophryne > Pseudophryne corroboree. The sequence continues at coordinate 1,084,027,074 of NC_086444.1, forward strand.
GTGGAGGTCGTGTCTGCTGAGGAAGTCTGCTTCCCAGTTGTCCACTCCCGGAATGAACACTGCTGACAGTGCTATCACATGAGTTTCCGCCCAGCGAAGAATCCTTGCAGCTTCTGCCATTGCCCTCCTGCTTCTTGTGCCGCCCTGTCTGTTTACGTGGGCGACTGCCGTGATGTTGTCTGACTGGATCAGCACCGGCTGACCTTGAAGCAGAGGTCTTGCTAGGCTTAGAGCATTGTAGATGGCCCTTAGCTCCAGGATATTTATGTGAAGTGATGTCTCCAGGCTTGACCACAAGCCCTGGAAATTTCTTCCCTGTGTGACTGCTCCCCAGCCTCTCAGGCTGGCATCCGTGGTCACCAGGACCCAGTCCTGGATGCCGAATCTGCGGCCCTCTAGAAGATGAGCACTCTGCAACCACCACAGGAGAGACACCCTTGTCCTTGGTGACAAGATTATCCGCTGATGCATCTGAAGATGCGACCCGGACCATTTGTCTAGCAGATCCCACTGGAAGGTTCTTGCGTGGAATCTGCTGAATGGGATTGCTTCGTAAGAAGCCACCATCTTTCCCAGGACCCTTGTGCATTGATGCACTGAGACTTGGCCTGGTTTTAGGAGATTTCTGACTAGTTCGGATAACTCCCTGGCTTTCTCCTCCGGGAGAAACACCTTTTTCTGGACTGTGTCCAGGATCATCCCTAGGAATAGAATGCGTGTCGTCGGGATCAGCTGCGATTTTGGAAAATTGAGAATTCAACCGTGCTGGCGCAGCACTATCTGAGATAGTGCTACCCCGACTTCCAACTGTTCCCTGGATCTTGCCCTTATCAGGAGATCGTCCAAGTAAGGGATAACTAAAACTCCCTTCCTTCGAAGGAGTATCATCATTTCGGCCATAACCTTGGTAAAGACCCGGGGTGCCGTGGACAATCCAAACGGCAGCGTCTGAAACTGATAGTGACAGTTCTGTACCACAAACCTGAGGTACCCTTGGTGAGAAGGGTAAATTGGGACATGTAGGTAAGCATCTTTGATGTCCAAAGACACCATATAGTCCCCTTCTTCCAGGTTTGCAATCACTGCTCTGAGTGACTCCATCTTGAATTTGAACCTTTGTATGTAAGTGTTCAAGGATTTTAGATTTAAAATTGGTCTCACCGAGCCGTCCGGCTTCGGTACCACAAATAGTGTGGAATAGTACCCCTTTCCCTGTTGTAGGAGGGGTACCTTGATTATCACCTGCTGGGAATACAGCTTGTGAATGGCTTCCAATACTGCCTCCCTGTCTGAGGGAGACGTCGGTAAAGCAGACTTTAGAAAACGGCGAGGGGGAGACGTCTCGAATTCCAATTTGTACCCCTGAGATACCACCTGAAGGATCCAGGGGTCCACTTGCGAGTGGGCCCACTGCGCACTGAACTTCTTGAGACGGGCCCCCACCGTGCCTGAGTCCGCTTGTAAAGCCCCAGCGTCATGCTGAGGACTTTGCGGAGGCGGGAGAGGGCTTTTGTTCCTGGGAACTGGCTGTTTGCTGCAGCCTTTTTCCCTCTCCCTCTGCCACGGGGCAGAAATGAGGCGCCTTTTGCCCGCTTGCCCTTATGGGGCCGAAAGGACTGCGCCTGATAATACGGCGTCTTCTTAGGTTGAGAAGCTACCTGGGGTAAAAATGTGGATTTTCCAGCAGTTGCTGTGGCTACCAGGTCTGATAGACCTACCCCAAATAACTCCTCCCCCTTATAAGGCAATACTTCCATGTGCCTTTTAGAAGCCGCATCACCTGACCACTGCCGCGTCCATAAACCTCTTCTTGCAGAAATGGACAGCGCGCTAACTCTTGATGCCAGTCGGCAAATATCCCTCTGTGCATCACGCATATATAGAAATGCATCCTTCAAATGCTCTATAGTCAGTAATATACTGTTCCTATCTAGGGTATCAATATTTTCAGTCAGGGAATCCGACCACGCCACGCCCGCACTGCACATCCAGGCTGAGGCGATTGCTGGTCGCAGTTTAACACCCGTGTGAGTGTATATACATTTTAGGATATTCTCCAGCTTTCTATCGGCAGGTTCCTTTAGGGCGGCCGTATCAGGAGAGGGTAGTGCTACCTGTTTAGACAAGCGTGTGAGCGCTTTATCCACCCTAGGGGGTGTTTCCCAACGTGCCCTATCCTCTGGCGGGAAAGGGTATGATGCCAATAACCTTTTAGGAATTATCAGTTTTTTATCGGGGGAAACCCACGCCTCATCACACACTTCATTTAATTCCTCGGATACAGGAAAAACTACAGGCAGTTTTTTCTCACCAAACATAATACCCTTCTTAGTGGTACTTGTATTATCAGAGATATGCAATACATTTTTCATTGCTTCAATCATGTAACGTGTGGCCCTAGTGGAAGTCACGTTTGTCTCCTCATCATCGACACTGGAGTCAGTATCCGTGTCTGTCATTTGAGGTAACGGGCGTTTTAAAGCCCCTGATGGCGTTTGAGACCCCTGGACAGGCACAAGCTGAGTAGCCGGCTGTCTCATGTCGTCAACTGTCTTTCGTAAAGAGCTGACACTGTCACGCAATTCCTTCCATAAGCTCATCCACTCAGGTGTCGACTCCCTAGGGGGTGACAACTCTATAATAGGCAATTGCTCCGCCTCCATCTCATTTTCCTCCTCAAACATGTCGACACAATCGTACCGACACACCGCACACACACAGGGAATGCTCTGATAGAGGACAGGACCCCACTAGCCCTTTGGGGAGACAGAGGGAGAGTATGCCAGCACACACCAGAGCGCTATATATAGACAGGAATACCACTATAAAATGTGCTTTTCCCTTTATAGCTGCTGTTATTATTAAAACTGCGCCAAATTAGTGCCCCCCTCTCTTTTTTACCCTTTTCTGTAGTGCAGGACTGCAGGGGAGAGTCAGGGAGACGTCCTTCCAGCGGAGCTGTGATGGAAAATGGCGCCCGTGTGCTGAGGAGATGGGCTCCACCCCCTTCTCGGCGGCCTTTTCTCCCGCTTTTTGGTGAGTTCTGGCAGGGGTTAAAATACATCCATATAGCCCTGGGGGTTATATGTGGTGTATTTTTGCCAGCCAAGGTGTTTACATTGCTGCTCAGGGTGCCCCCCCCTAGCGCCCTGCACCCTCAGTGACCGAAGTGTGAAGTGTGCCTGAGTAACAATGGCGCACAGCTGCAGTGCTGTGCGCTACCTTGTTGAAGACTGATGTCTTCTGCCGCCGATTTTTCCGGACCTCTTCTTGCTTCTGGCTCTGTAAGGGGGCCGGCGGCGCGGCTCTGGGACCGAGCTCCGAGGCTGGGCCTGTGTTCGGTCCCTCTGGAGCTAATGGTGTCCAGTAGCCTAAGAAGCCCAAGCTGGCTGCAAGCAGGCAGGTTCGCTTCTTCTCCCCTTAGTCCCTCGATGCAGTGAGCCTGTTGCCAGCAGGTCTCACTGAAAATAAAAAACCTAAAACTAAACTTTCACTAAGAAGCTCAGGAGAGCCCCTAGTGTGCACCCTTCTCGGCCGGGCACAAAAATCTAACTGAGGCTTGGAGGAGGGTCATAGGGGGAGGAGCCAGTGCACACCAGGTAGTCCTAAAGCTTTACTTTTGTGCCCAGTCTCCTGCGGAGCCGCTATTCCCCATGGTCCTTACGGAGTTCCCAGCATCCACTAGGACGTCAGAGAAAGGCTAATGCTGCCCCTCATTTGTGGTTCTGCCGGTGGTAACTGGAGGATGCCCGACACACACACACTGCACCCCCATCATATACTGCCAATATATACACACAGGACACCCCCACTCCTCCATATACAGCTCCCACCATATACCGCACCCCCTCCTCCATATACTATGCTGCAATCCCAGGTACTTGCCATCCCGGGACTTGGCACTAAGTAGCAGCAGTAACCAGGAAACAGAAGCAGGAACCACCAGACTGTTCCGCATCGCTCAGAGCAGAGGCACTGGGGACAAGTCTGGCCCCTTACCGGCAGAAGGTGAATCAGTCTGGCAGAATCAGTTGAGACATTGTGTGGGGTGAGCAGTGTGGTGGCCGGGAGGAGGATGGGGTCGGTGCTGTGGCTGCCGTTGATGTGGGTGAGGAGGCAGATTACGGGCTCAGCTGCTTTACATATACTGCGCACTGGCAGAAGGGCAGGGTCCTATGTTCACCCCTCCTGCATAGACCATGCCCTCTACCATCAGAATGGCCCGGGAGCTGTATGGGGACTGGTGAGCTTACACGTGTCGGTACTGGCTTAAAGAGTGCAGCAACATTAATGCCTGCCCATTACAGATACACTGCATCAAAGTAAAAAAAAAAAAAAAAATTTGATCTATATATATATATATATATATATATATACACACACACACACACACACACACACACACACACACACATATGCACTGGTCAAAAAAATAAAGGGAACACTAAAATCTAAAATAACACATCCTAGATCTGAATGAATGAAATATTCTTATTAAATACTTTGTTCTTTACATAGTTGAATGTGCTGACAACAGAATCACACAAAAATTCTCAATGGAAATCAAATTTATTAACCCATGGAGGTCTGGATTTGGAGTCACACTCAAAAGTAAAGTGGAAAAACACACTACAGGCTGATCCTACTTTGTGTAATGTCCTTAAAACAAGTCAAAATGAGGCTCAGTAGTGTGTGTGGCCTCCACGTGCCTGTATGACCTCCCTACAATGCCTGGGCATGCTCCTGATGAGGTGGCGGATGGTCTCCTGAGGGATCTCCTTCCAGACCTGGACTAAAGCATCCGCCAACTCCTGGACAGTCTGTGGTGCAACGTGGTGTTGGTGGATGGAGCGAGACATGATGTCCCAGATGTGCTCAATTGGATTCAGGTCTGGGGAACAGGTGGGCCAGTCCATAGTATCAATGCCTTCGTCTTACAGGAACTGCTGACACACTCCAGCCACATGAGGTCTAGCATTGTCCTGCATTAGGAGGAACCCAGGGCCAACCGCACCAGCATATATGGTCTCACAAGGGGTCTGAGGATCTCATCTCGATACCTAATGGCAGTCAGGCTACCTCTGGCGAGCACATGGAGGGCTGTGCAGCCCCCCAAAGAAATGCCACCCCACACCATTACTGACCCACTGCCAAACTGGTCATGCTGGAGGATGTTGCAGGCAGCAGAATGTTCTCCTTGGCGTCTCCAGCCTCTGTCACATGTGCTCAGTGAGAACCTGCTTTCATCTGTGAAGAGCACAGGGCGCCACTGGCGAATTTGCCAATCTTAGTGTTCTCTGGCAAATGCCAAACGTCCTGCACGGTGTTGGGCTGTAAGCACAACCCCCACCCGTGGACGTCGGGCCCTCATACCACCCTCATGGAGTCTGTTTCTGATCGTTTGAGTGGACACATGCACATTTGTGGCTTGCTGGAGGTCATTTTGCAGGGCTCTGGCAGTGCTCCTCCTGTTCTTCCTTGCACAAAGGTGGAGGTAGCGGTCCTGCTTCTGGGTTGTTGCCCTCCTACGGCCTCCTCCACATCTCCTGATGTACTGGCCTGTCTCCTGGTAGCGCCTCCATGCTCTGGACACTACGCTGACAGACACAGCAAACCTTCTTGCCACAGCTCGCACTGATATGCCATCCTGGATGAGCTGCAATACCTGAGCCACTTGTGTGTGTTGTAGACTCCGTCTCATGCTACCACTAGAGTAAAAGCACCGCCAGCTTTCAAAAGTGACCAAAACATCAGCCAGAAAGGATAGGAGCTGAGAAGTGGTCTTTGGTCACCACCTGCAGAACATCACAGAGGTGCGTTTGCGGTCAACGTTTCAAGTACCGTTATCTCCTTTTATCAAGACATGTCTTGATAAAAGGGGATAACTGTCCTTGAAACGTTGACCGCAAACGCACCTCTGTGATGTTTTATAATGTGTCTAGAGTGCCAACTGTATCTTCAACTGTATACTGCACTGAGTTGGTGAGAGTGAGGCACTGCGCTAGCTGTCCATCCCGTTGCTGCTAGTACCAAACTTCTACTGAGAAATTATATATATATATATATATAATTTTTTTTTTTTTTTTTTTTTAAGGAAAAAAATAGCATCACTCCAGGTCTTAAGGTGGTAAATCTTCAATCAGAAAAATGTAGAAACATCACAAAAAAACGTTTCGGGGCCCGTAGCCTTGACAAAGGGGCTACGGGCCCCGAAACGTTGGTTTTTTGTGATGTTTCTACATTTTTCTGATTGAAGATTTACCACCTTAAGACCTGGAGTGACGCCATTTTTTCCCTTGATTGTTTATACTCACCGCTGTGGAGGGCACCCAGGCATTTATACACTATAGGACCAGGAGTGCTGGGCATTACATCTACTATATATATATATATATATATATATATATATATATATATATATATTTTATAAATAAAATATAGGATTTTGATACCTACCGGTAAATCCTTTTCTCCTAGTCCGTAGAGGATGCTGGGGTCCACTTCAAGACCATGGGGTATAGACGGTTCCGCAGGAGCCATGGGCACTCTTAAGACTTTTCAATGTGTGTGAACTGGCTCCTCCCTCTATGCCCCTCCTCCAGACCTCGAGGAAAGGATTTACTTTAATACTAATGGTGAGATATATACCGGCTCACACCTCAACAATGCCGCACAACATGGCATTCAACATAACACACGCCAACAGGCATGAACGAAGTACAGCAACATGCTGAAACTAATATAACACAATATGTGTAATTCCAATAAACCAAACTGCAGGTAAAGTACGCACTAGGACGGACGCCCAGCATCCTCTACGGACTAGGAGAAAATAAGAATTTACTCACCGGTAATTCTATTTCTCGTAGTCCGTAGTGGATGCTGGGAACTCCGTAAGGACCATGGGGAATAGCGGGCTCCGAAGGAGGCTGGGCACTCTAGAAAGATTTATGACTACCTGGTGTGCACTGGCTCCTCCCACTATGACCCTCCTCCAAGCCTCAGTTAGGACACTGTGCCCGGACGAGCTGACATAATAAGGAAGGATTTAGAATCCCGGGTAAGACTCATACCAGCCACACCAATCACACCATACAACTCGTGATACTATATCCAGTTTTACAGTATGAAAACAACTGAGCCTCTCAACAGATGGCTCAACAATAACCCTTTAGTTAACAATAACTATTTACAAGTATTGCAGACAATCCGCACTTGGGATGGGCGCCCAGCATCCACTACGGACTACGAGAAATAGAATTACCGGTGAGTAAATTCTTATTTTCTCTGACGTCCTAGTGGATGCTGGGAACTCCGTAAGGACCATGGGGATTATACCAAAGCTCCCAAACGGGCGGGAGAGTGCGGATGACTCTGCAGCACCGAATGAGAGAACTCCAGGTCCTCCTCAGCCAGGGTATCAAATTTGTAGAATTTTGCAAACGTGTTTGCCCCTGACCAAGTAGCTGCTCGGCAAAGTTGTAAAGCCGAGACCCCTCGGGCAGCCGCCCAAGATGAGCCCACCTTCCTTGTGGAATGGGCATTCACAGATTTTGGCTGTGGCAGGCCTGCCACAGAATGTGCAAGCTGAATTGTACTACAAATCCAGCGAGCAATAGACTGCTTAGAAGCAGGAGCACCCAGCTTGTTGGGTGCATACAGGATAAACAGCGAGTCAGATTTTCTGACTCCAGCCGTCTTGGAAACATATTTTCAGGGCCCTGACAACGTCTAGCAACTTGGAGTCCTCCAAATCCTTAGTAGCCGCAGGCACCACAATAGGCTGGTTCAGGTGAAACGCTGACACCACCTTAGGGAGAAATTGGGGACGAGTCCTCAATTCTGCCCTATCAATATGGAAAATCAGATAAGGGCTTTTACATGATAAAGCCGCCAATTCTGACACTCGCCTGGCTGAAGCCAAGGCCAATAACATGACCACTTTCCACGTGAGATATTTCAGATCCACGGTTTTTAGTGGCTCAAACCAATGTGATTTTAAGAAACTCAACATCACGTTGAGATCCCAAGGTGCCACAGGAGGCACAAATGGGGGCTGAATATGCAGCACTCCTTTCACAAATGTCTGAACTTCAGGTACTGAAGCTAGTTCCTTTTGAAAGAAAAATCGACAGAGCCGAGATCTGTACTTTAATGGAGCCTAGTTTTAGGCCCATATTCACTCCTGCTTGTAGGAAATGCAGAAATCGACCTAGTTGAAATTCCTCTGTTGGGGCCTTTTTGGCCTCACACCAAGCAACATATTTCCGCCATATGCGGTGATAATGCTTTGCCGTAACATCTTTCCTGGCCTTAATAAGCGTAGGAATGACATCTTCCGGAATACCCTTTTCCTTTAGGATCCGGTGTTCAACCGCCAAGCCGTCAAACGCAGCCGCGGTAAGTCTTGGAACAGACAGGGCCCCTGCTGTAGCAGGTCCTGTCTGAGCGGTAGAGGCCACGGGTCCTCTGAGAGCATCTCTTGAAGTTCCGGGTACCACGCTCGTCTTGGCCAATCCGGAACCACGAGAATTGTGTTTACTCCTCGCTTTCTTATTATTCTCAATACCTTTGGTATGAGAGGCAGAGGAGGGAACACATAAACCGACTGGTACACCCACGGTGTCACTAGAGCGTCCACAGCTACCGCCTGAGGGTCCCTTGACCTGGCGCAATATCTTTTTAACTTTTTGTTGAGGCGGGACGCCATCATGTCCACCTGTGGCTTTTCCCAACGGTTTACCAGCATCTGGAAGACTTCTGGATGAAGTCCCCACTCTCCCGGGTGGAGGTCGTGTCTGCTGAGGAAGTCTGCTTCCCAGTTGTCCACTCCCGGAATGAACACTGCTGACAGTGCTAGTACATGATTCTCCGCCCATCGGAGAATTCTTGTGGCTTCTGCCATCGCCATCCTGCTTCTTGTGCCGCCCTGTCGATTTACATGGGCGACTGCCGTGATGTTGTCTGACTGGATCAGCACCGGCTGGTGTAGAAGCAGGGATTTTGCTTGACTTAGGGCATTGTAGATGGCCCTTAGTTCCAGAATATTTATGTGAAGGGAAGTCTCCTGACTCGACCATAGTCCTTGGAAGTTTCTTCCCTGTGTGACTGCCCCCCAGCCTCGAAGGCTGGCATCCGTGGTCACCAGGACCCAGTCCTGTATGCCGAACCTGCGGCCCTCTAGAAGATGGGCACTCTGCAGCCACCACAGTAGAGACACCCTGGTTCTTGGAGACAGGGTTATTAAGCGATGCATCTGAAGATGCGATCCGGACCACTGGTCCAACAGGTCCCACTGAAAGATTCTGGCATGGAACCTGCCGAAGGGAATTGCTTCGTAAGAAGCCACCATCTTTCCCAGGACCCGCGTGCAGCGATGCACTGATACCTGTTTTGGTTTCAGGAGGTCTCTGACTAGAGATGACAACTCCCTGGCTTTCTCCTCCGGGAGAAACACTTTTTTCTGGACTGTATCCAGAATCATACCCAGGAACAGTAGCCGTGTCGTCGGAACCCGCTGTGACTTTGGGATATTCAGAATCCAGCCGTGCTGGTGCAGCACCTCCTGAGATAGTGCTACTCCCACCAACAACTGTTCCTTGGACCTCGCTTTTATTAGGAGATCGTCCAAGTACGGGATAATTAAAACTCCCTTTTTTCGAAGGAGTATCATCATTTCTGCCATAACCTTGGTAAATACCCTCGGTGCCGTGGACAGTCCAAACGGCAGCGTCTGGAATTGGTAATGGCAATCCTGTACCACAAATCTGAGGTACTCCTGGTGAGGATGGTAAATGGGGACATGCAAGTAAGCATCCTTGATGTCCAGGGATACCATGTAATCCCCCTCTTCCAGGCTCGCAATAACCGCCCTGAGCGATTCCATCTTGAACTTGAATTTTTTTATGTATGTGTTCAAGGATTTCAAATTTAAAATGGGTCTCACCGAACCGTCCGGTTTCGGTACCACAAATAGTGTGGAATAGTAACCCCGGCCTTGTTGAAGTAGGGGTACCTTGATTATCACCTGCTGGGAATACAGCTTGTGAATTGCCGCTAGCACCGCTTCCCTGTCTGAGGGAGCAATCGGCAAGGCAGATTTTAGGAACCGGTGGGGTGGAGACGCCTCGAATTCCAGTTTGTACCCCTGAGATACTATTTGAAGGATCCAGGGATCCACCTGTGAGCGAGCCCACTGATCGCTGAAATTCTTGAGGCGGCCCCCCACCGTACCAGGCTCCGCCTGTGGAGCCCCACCGTCATGCGGCGGACTTGGCAGAAGAAGCGGGGGAGGACTTTTGCTCCTGGGAACCTGCTGTTTGTTGCAGCCTTTTTCCCCTACCTCTGCCTCTGGATAGAAAAGACCCGCCTTTTCCACGCCTGTTTTTCTGGGTCCGAAAGGACTGAACCTGATAAAACGGCGCCTTCTTAGGCTGTGAGGGGACATGGGGTAAAAATGCTGACTTCCCAGACGTTGCTGTGGAAACTAGGTCCGAGAGACCATCCCCAAATAATTCCTCACCTTTATATGGCAACACTTCCATGTGCCTTTTAGAATCTGCATCTCCTGTCCACTGGCGAGTCCATAAGCCTCTCCTAGCAGAAATGGACAATGCACTAACTTTAGATGCCAGTCGGCAGATTTCCCTCTGTGCATCTCTCATATATAAGACTGAGTCTTTTATATGGTCTATAGTTAACAGGATAGTGTTTCTGTCTAATGTGTCAATATTTTCTGACAGTTTATCTGACCACGCAGCGGCAGCACTGCACATCCAAGCTGACGCAATAGCTGGCCTAAGTATAATGCCTGAGTGTGTATATACAGACTTCAGGATCGCCTCCTGCTTTCTATCAGCAGGTTCCTTGAGGGCGGCCGTATCCGGAGACGGTAGTGCCACCTTTTTTGACAAACGTGTGAGCGCTTTATCCACCCTAGGAGGTGTTTCCCAACGTGACCTATCCTCTGGCGGGAAAGGGAACGCCATTAGTACCTTCTTAGGAATTACCAATTTTTTATCAGGGAAAGCCCACGCTTCTTCACACACTTCATTTAATTCATCTGATGGGGGAAAAACTACGGGTAGTTTTTTCTCCCCAAACATAATACCCTTTTTAGTGGTACCTGTATTTATATCAGAAATGTGTAACACCTCTTTCATTGCCTCAATCATGCAGTGAATGGCCTTAGTGGGCATCAGATTAGACTCAACGTCGTCGACACTGGTGTCAGTATCAGTGTCGACATCTGGGTCTGCGGTCTGAGGTAGCGGGCGTTTTAGAGCCCCTGATGACCTGTGCGACGCCTGGGCAGGCACGAGCTGAGAAGTCGGCTGTCCCACATTTGGCATGTCGTCAAATTTCTTATGTAAGGAGTCTATACGTGCACTCATTTCTTTCCATAAGCTCAACCACTCAGGTGTCTGCCCCGCAGGGGGTGACATCCCTTCTAAAGGCATCTGCTCCGTCTCCACATCATTATCCTCATCAAACATGTCGACACAGCCGTACCGACACACCGCACACACACAAGGAATGCTCCAACAGAGGACAGGACCCACAAAAGCCCTTTGGGGGGACAGAGTGAGAGTATGCCAGCACACACCAGAGAGCTATATAATGCAGGGACTAACTGAGTTATGTCCCCTATAGCTGCTTTTTTATATATAATTTATACAGCGCCTAAATTTAGTGCCCCCCCTCTCTTTTTTTTTTTTACCCTTTTCTGTAGTGTAGACTGCAGGGGAGAGCCAGGGAGCTTCCTTCCAGTGGATCTGTGAAGGAGAAATGGCGCCAGTGTGCTGCAGGAGATAGCTCCGCCCCTTTTCCGCAGCCTATTCTCCCGCTTTTTTCTGGATTCTGGCAGGGGTATTTTCCACATATATAGCCTCTAGGGCTATATATTGTGGTATTTTTGCCAGCCAAGGTGTTATAATTGCTTCTCAGGGCGCCCCCCCCAGCGCCCTGCACCCGCAGTGACCGGAGTGTGAAGTGTGTGTGAGGAGCAATGGCGCACAGCTGCAGTGCTGTGCGCTACCTTGGAGAAGACTGATGTCTTCTGCCGCCGATTTTCCGGACCTCTTCTTGCTTCTGGCTCTGTAAGGGGGACGGCGGCGCGGCTCCGGGACCGAACACCAAGGACTGGGCCTGCGGTCGATCCCTCTGGAGCTAATGGTGTCCAGTAGCCTAAGAAGCCCAATCCGGCTGCAAGCAGGCGAGTTCGCTTCTTCTCCCCTTAGTCCCTCGCTGCAGTGAGCCTGTTGCCAGCAGGTCTCACTGAAAATAAAAAACCTAAGTCTATCTTTCTTTCTAAGAGCTCAGGAGAGCCCCTAGTGTGCATCCAACCTCGGCCGGGCACAAAATCTAACAGAGGCTTGGAGGAGGGTCATAGTGGGAGGAGCCAGTGCACACCAGGTAGTCATAAATCTTTCTAGAGTGCCCAGCCTCCTTCGGAGCCCGCTATTCCCCATGGTCCTTACGGAGTTCCCAGCATCCACTAGGACGTCAGAGAAAAGGATTTACCGGTAGGTATCAAAATCCTATTTTCTCATACGTCCTAGAGGATGCTGGGGTCCACTTCAAGACCATGGGGTTTATACCAAAGCTCCAGTAGGGGCGGGAGAGTGCAGGTGACCCTGCAGCACCAATTGACGGAACTTGAGGTCTTCATCGGCCAAGGTGTCAAACTTGTAGAACTTAGCAAATGTGTTTGACCCTGACCAAGTAGCTGCTCGGCAAAGTTGTAATGCCGAGACCCCCGGGCAGCCGCCCAGGATGAGCCCACCTTCCTAGTAGAATGGGCCTTCACCGACGTAGGTAACGGCAATCCAGCCGTAGAATGTGCATGCTGAATCGTACCTCTGATTCAGCGCGCAATAGTCTGCTTGGAAGCAGGACACCCAATTTTGTTGGGAGCATACAGGACAAACAGAGCCTATGTTTTCCGTATCCTAGCTGTTCTAGTGACATAAATCTTCAAAGCCCTAACCACATCTAGAGACTTTGACTCAGTGAACGTGTCAGTAACTACTGGCACCACAATAGGTTGGTTTATGTGGAAAGAAGAAACCACCTTTGGAAGAAAATGTTGGCGAGCTCTCAACTCTGCCCTATCTTCATGGAAGATCAGGTAAGTGCTCTTGTGAGACAAGGCCCCCAATTCAGACACCCGCCTTGCGGATGCCAATGCCAAAAGCATCACCACTTTTCAAGTGAGAAACTTCAACTCTATCTCTTGTAGAGGCTCAAACCAATCCGATTGCAGGAACTGCACCACCACATTAAGGTCCCATGGTGCCACTGGAGGCACAAATGGAGGATGGATGTGCAGAACCCCTTTCACGAAGGTCTGAACCTCTGGAAGAGCGGGCAATTGTTTTTGGAAGAAAATTGACAAGGTCGAAATCTGGACCTTAATGACCCCAATCGAAGGCCCGCCTCCACACCAGCCTGCAGAAAATGGAGAAAACGTCCCAACTGAAACTCTTCCATAGGAGCCTCCTTGGATTCACACCAAGACACACATTTTTTCCAAATATGGTGGTAATGTTTCGATGTTACTCCTTTCCTGGCCTGAATAAGTGTGGGAATGACTTCCTTTGGAATACCCTTTTGCGCTAGGATCCGGCACTCAACAGCCATGCCGTCAAACGTAGCCGCGGTAAGTCTTGATACACGCACGGCCCCTACTGCAGCAGGTCCTCGCGAAGAGGCCGAGGATCTTTTATGAGCAACTCCTGAAGATCTGGGTACCAAGCCCTCCTTGGCCAGTCTGGGGCAATGAAGATTGCTCGAACTCTTGTTCTTCTTATGATCCTGAGAACTTTTGGGATCAGCGGAAGTGGAGGGAAGACAAACTGACCGGAATACCCACTGGGTCACTAGCGCATCCACTGCTATTGCTTGAGGGTCTCTCGACCTGGAACAATCTTTCTGAAGCTTCTTGTTGAGACGAGATGCCATCGTCTACTTGAGGAACTCCCCAAAGACTTGTCACCTCTGCGAAGACTTCTTGGTGGAGGCCCCACTCTCCTGGATGGAGATCGTGTCTGCTGAGGAAGTCTGCTTCCCAGTTGTCTACTCCCGGAATGAAAAATTGCAGACAGAGCCTTTACATGTCTTTCTGCCCAGAGGAGGATCTTTGTCATCTCTGCCATTGCCGCTCTGCTTTTCGTTCCGCCCTGCCTGTTTATGTACACGACTGCTGTTACATTGTCCGACTGGATCTGCACGGGATGATCTTGAAGAAGATGTACCGCTTGTTGAAGGCTGTTGTAAATGGCTCTCAATTCCAGCACGTTTATGTGAAGGCAGGCTTCCTGACTTGACCATTTTCCTTGGAAGCTTCCCCCTGAGTGACAGCTCCCCAGCCTCGGAAACTTGCATCCGTGGTTACCAGGACCCAGTCCTGAATCCCGAACATGCGTCCCTCTAGTAGGTGCGAACTGTGTAGCCACCACAGGAGCGAAATCCTGGCCTATCTTCCGGTGCATGTGTAGGTGGGATCCCGACCACTTGTCCAACAGGTCCCACTGGAATACTCTGGCATGGAACCTGACAAACTGTATGGCCTCATAGGCCACCACCAATTTCCCCAACAACTGAATGCACTGATGGATCGACACACTTGATGGTTTCAATATCTGCTTTACCATTTTCTGGATTTCCAGAGCCTTTTCCACCGGAAGAAAAACTCTCTGAACTTCTGTGTCCAGAATCATCCCGAGAAAAGACAATCTTGTCGTCGGTTCCAACTGTGACTTTGGAAAATGTATGATCCAACCGTGTTGTTGGAGTATAGACAGGGAGAGTGTGATGTTCTGTAGCAACTTCTCCCTGGATCTCGCCTTTATCAGGAGATCGTCCAGATAAGGAATTATATTGACTCCTTTTTTACGAAGGAGGACCATCATCTCCGCCATCACCTTGGTGAATACCCTCGGCGCCGTGGAGAGACCGAAAGGCAATGTCTGGAACTGGTAATGGCAATCCTGAACCGCGAATCTCAGATAAGCCTGGTGAAGAGGATAAATGGGAACATGCAGGTAAGCATCCTTTATGTCTACTGACATCATGTAATCCCCCTCCCTCCAGACTGGAAATCACTGCCCTGAGCGATTCTATCTTGAACCGTTTAAAGTAGAGATTCAGATCTTTTAGGTTTAGGATCGGTCTGACCGAGCCGTTCGGCTTCGGAACTACAAAGAGGCTTGAATAAAACCCCTCCCCTTGTTGTGACAAAGGTACCAGGACTATGACCTGATCCTGACAATCTTTGAATTGCCGCTGTTGCTGCCTCTCGTTCTGGAAGAGAAGCTGGCAAGGTCGATTTGAAAAATCGGCATGGGGTAACGTCTTGAAACTCCAGCTTGTACCCCTGGGATACTATCTGCAAAACCCAGGGGTCCAGACCAGACTGAATCCAACCTTGGCTGAACAGTTTCAGACGTGCCCCCACCCGAGCGGCCTCCCGCAAGGGAGCCCCAGCGTCATGCTGTAGATTTGGCAGAAGTAGGGGTTGACTTCTGCTCCTGGGATCCTGAAGCCACTGTGGGCTTCTTTCCCCTTCCCCTACCTGCAAAGAAGGGGGAACCTTTTGCCTTTTTGTATTTATTGGGCCGAAAGGACTGCATTTGAGAGTGATATGTCTTTTTTGCCGGTGCAGGAGCATAATGCAAAAAAGTCGACTTACCTGATGTAGCCGCTGAGACTATCGCATCCAGTCCATCACCAAATAAGGCCTCACCTTTATTTGGGAGAGCCTCCATATTCCATTTGGAATCTGCATCCGCGTTCCACTGGCGAATCCAAAACGCCCACCGAGCCGAAACTGCCATGGTAGCGGCTTGTGAACTCAAGAGTCCAATATCTTTCATCGCCTCTAGCATGTATGCGGCAGCATCTTTGATATTCCTTAATTTAAGGAGTATCTCATCTTTATCAAGTGTCGATTTCCGATGACAGGCTTTCTGACCATTTTTCAATAGCGCGACTTACCCATGCGCAAGCAATTGTGGGCCTGAGCAGCGTACCATTGGCAACATTAATGGATTTCAATGTAGTCTCCATTTTGCTGTCTGCTGGCTCCTTTAGTGAAGCCGTGCCAGGTGCAGGGAGAATTACCTTCTTCGTCAACCTGTACAGTGCACTGTCTAACACAGGGGGTGACTCCCATTTTTTCTGTCCTCTACAGGGAAAGGTTAAGCTATCTGAATCCTCTTAGGAATACAAAATTTCTATTCGGGATTTACCCACACCCCTTTAAAGAGAGTATTCAGCTCGTGGGAAGGAGGGAAAGTGACCTTAGATTTCTTTTCTTTATAGAAATAGGCCTTCTCCTGAGGTACAGGAGTGACTTCCAGAACTTCCCTTATAGCCATAATCATATATTGTATACTTTTTGCCAGTTTATGATCTATTTCCCTGGAGTCACTATCGTCGATACAGGAATCAGTGTCCGTGTTGGTATCAGTATTCACAATATTTGCAAACGGTCTCTTATGTGACCCAGAGCGGTCGCCTGCGGATAGAAGAACAGAACCCTGAAAAATCACATCTTCCACAGATTTTCTCAAGCATTCTGCATGAGATTCAGACTTATCTAATCTCCTATTGATATGATGCATACTATCACGTATTTCTTTCACCCATGCAGGCTCTTGGTGTGTCGGCAGCGCCACCACATTACAACCCTGTGTCCCTAAAATGGTTTCCTCCGGGGAAGAACTCCCTGCCTCAGACATGTCACACTCGTGTACAACACCCACACAGACACACTGGGACTTATAGGGGTCAGACCCACAGTAAAATCTGTCAGAGGGACACAGTTTAGGAGCAGCCAGTTCACAACCCCAGCACCAGTATCTAATGCCTGTGAACACAAAATGCCCACTGACATGAAGCGCTGTTTTACACAGTAAACACACTTGTAAAGCACCAAATTTGCTTGTAACCCCCCCCTCCTGTTTTGCACAGATACTTGTAGTCAGAAGTGGAGGAGGACCTGCGATGTCTCTGCAGCCTGAGAGAGAAAATGGCGCTGAGCAGTGTGCTGGCTGCCTGAGGAAGAAGCTCCGCCCCCGCAATGGCGCGTTTTTACCTCAGAGAGTTTACATAATATTTATACTGGTGGGGGTAGGGCTGTGCCTGGGCATCTTATGCCCCCTTTTAGCCAGTTTATATAGGTATTTTGCTGCCCAGTGCGCCCCCCCCCCCGCGCGCCCTGCAGTGCCTGTGTGTGTGGGCAACAATGGCGCACTGCGCTCCTGCCAGCCATGCAGTACCTCAGCCGTCACTTTACTTGATTGAAGAGCTATCTTCTTACACTCACCTGTCTTCAGACTTCTGGCTCTGTGAGGGGGTTGACGGCGCGCTGTGTGAGTGAGCATCTAGACGCGGCTAGCGTTCAGTACCCTTCAGGAGCTAATGGTGTCCTGTCAGGCAGAAGCAGAGCCATGAAAAACTCTTCAGGAAGTTGGTTCCTACTCCTGCCCCCTCAGTCCCACGAAGCAGGGAGACTGTTGTCAGCAGTTCTCCCTGAAAATAAAAAACCTAACATAAGTCTTTTCAGAGAAACTCAGTAGAGCTCCCCTGGAGTGCATCCAGTCTGCCTGGGCATAATTCTAAAACTGAGGTCTGGAGGAGGGGCATAGAGGGAGGAGCCAGTTCACACCCATTGAAAAGTCTTAAAGAGTGCCCATGGCTCCTGCAGAACAGTCTATACCCCATGGTCTTGAAGTGAACCCCAGCATCTTCTAGGACGTATGAGAAATATAATATATATAATATTTTTCAAATATACAGTCGGCTGCGGCAAATCCTTATCTAAGCCATATCCTGATGATAATGGGTGGGCTGCTGCCACTGTCCTTTTCTATGGACTAGGGCCTATTTCAACCTGATCACAGGAGCTAATTTGTTAGCTAATGGACAATACCATGGGGGGTAATTCTGAGTTGATCGCAGCAGCAAGTTTGTTAGCATTTGGGCAAAACCATGTGCAGTGCAGATGTGGCAGATGTAACGTGCAGAGAGAGTTAGATTTGGGTGGGTTATTTTGTTTCTGTGCAGGGTAAATACTGGCTGCTTTATTTTTACACTGCAATTTAGATTTCAGTTTGAATACACCCCACCCAAATCTAACTCTCTCTGCACGTTATATCTGTCCCCCCTGCAGGGCACATGGTTTTGCCCAACTGCTAACAAAGTTCCTGCTGCGATCAACTCAGAATTACCCCCCATGTGCACTGCAGAGGGGGCAGAAATAACATGTGCAGAGAGAGTTAGATTTGGGTGGGCTATGTTCAAACTGAAATCTAAATTGCAGTGTAAAAATAAAGCAGGAAGAAACAAAATAACCCTTCCAAATCTAACTCTCTCTGCACGTTATATATGCCCTCCCTGCAGTGCACAAGGTTTTAACCATTAGCTAACAAATTTGCAGCTGCAATCAGGTCTGAATTAAGCTCTATATGTGATTCTGCATTGCAATAAAACTGCTAAACGTGAGTGGTAGTTCTATGTTGCTTTTTTTGGGGGGGGAAAGGGAGTGTTCTTGCATGTTTAAATGAACCTGGCACCACCATCATTATCCCTATTGTGTCTAGGAGTGCTGTGTATGTATGTATATACACACACACACACACACTATATATATATATATATATATATATATATATATATATAAAAAAACCACAAGGATTGATACTGCGCCACATGCGATAAAAACAAATATGTTGTATAATAGCTGGCTTATAAAACAATCCCCTATACTGTTAATGGGGCGTCAGCTGTTTCCCTCAAATAAATACAGGGTTGGTAATTCCCTGAAATTAAGGTAAGAAAAAAAGGAGGGGATGAGGGATATATAGCGACCAAGTTGTCAATAAAATAGGTTTGCCAGTTAAATATTAAAAAGTATTTATTAAATGAATATAAAAGAAACACAAAAAATAGGGACAACAATATATACACAACTGAACTAAAAACACTTAAATGAATATACGCACTAAAAAAAGGTATAATATAGAATTTTTCCTCATCTTAGAATGAGGTAGGTATAGGTATATTGGGTGACCTATAACTACCTCATTCTAAGATAAGGAAAAATTCTATATTATACCTTTTTTAGTGCGTATATTCATTTGAGTGTTTTTAGTTCAGTTGTGTATATATTGTTGTCCCTATTTTTTATGTGTTTCTTTTATATTCATTTAATAAATACTTTTAAATATTTAACTGGCAAACCTATTTTATTGACAACTTGGTCGCTATATATATATATATATATATATATATATCATTGGAGATCCGCACTCACATCAAAAAATACATAGAAACATGTTCAGGGTGCACCCAGTGGAACTGACTCAGTCAGCCACAAATACATAGCAGGGGTTCCACAAAAGTGGAGGGGGCACTCACTAGTAAATAACATATACAATTAAATAGCATAAAACATTCATGATTTTAATAGTCAGTTGCACCAATTCGCCTTTGATCGACGTTTCGACCCCTTAACCGGGTCTTTCTCAAGATAGGCAGGATCGGTAAACATTCACATCATTTTTCATTTTTCAAGGTATATACATAGTGTCCTCAATAGAGATCTAGAAAAAAGAGAGAACATAGGACCACTCTTAATGCCTCCCAGGCCCCACTGTTGCGCTTAGATCATATACTAACTAACACACGGCAACTTACACCGTGTGTGTATCAAATAAGATTAAACAAAATAAATAAAATAAATTAAACAAAATAAATTAAAAAATAATAAATAAATAAAGTAAACCAAACGCCCAGTGGATAATATCCTACTACAGTGACCACCACAGTGACTCCATATACCAAAACAAGCGAAGGCTTACGTTGAGGCCTCACTTAAGGGAAAAAGATCCCGATAATATCTATCCACTCAGCTGGTATGTTGCTCAAATCCTAAAAAACCAATGTGTACAAAATATCAGCAAATATTTAATTAGCAAAACCAATGTTGTTTAGCTCAACAAACATGTATATATAAATACCTACGTACTCAGCAATTGTACCGTCACAGGTAAATGTGAGTAGGCTTCCAATATAATATAATTCACAAGTGTCATCCTATAAACACAAAAGGGGGAAAAAAGTGAGAGTGGAGACTACAGATATACTAATTTAACATGTGAGCGTGATAAACACCAACTACTCACAATATGCCAGCAGTCATTCCAGTCTAAGTGAGTCCAGGTGTGCCACTATTCGATTCCACAACATATCAAAACATGATCACTGAAATAAATAGTATGCAGTACCAATATCAATCACTAATAAAATAACAGTACAGACAGGGTCGATAACCCCTAAGCGGTGGGTACTTACACTACGATGTTCACACAGTCAGAGGGCACCTGGTTCTACACATGTAGTCTGAACGACTGAAGATTTAAACCCAGGCGGCCGGAAATGAACAACAACGTCACATCCGCTGCACGCTGTCATCAAATTCCCGCAAGGTCAAACCAGAGTTGGCACCCCACATCTTTAGGTAACATTACCCACCTGCGCGTAACTGCAGGCGAGTGCCCGGCATTCGACACCGCCGCCGCTACACACCATAGTCCGGGACGCACCATGCGTCTCACGGACCGGAAACACATCACCAAACTATATCCGCGAGACGTCATGCGTGTCATGCACCGGAAGTGTGCGTTCCACCGGGTAATGGTGAGACGCATCGCTACAGCTGACTAGAAATACACTCATCGCCAAGTGGTGGTGCAATAAGCTAACAGGATCCTGTGTAATATGTTCACTGGGCTCACTATCACAAATAGGGAATAGGAAATATGGAATAGAGAATATATATAGGCTAAAGAAAAATAGATAAAAACTAATAAAGTAAAATAACCAAGAAATAATAATAATAAATGTAAATAGAAAGAAATAAGAATACAAATTAAGTATAATATAAATAAAAATAAGTAAAGTAAAATGAAACAGAAATACAAATAAAAATAAATATAAATACAAATCAAAATAAATATATAAATGTGTAAATATATAAAGGACACATAACACATATAAACATACATGTATGTATCACTCATAAAGCATCATGCAACACTGGAACCTGAGGGCTTAAAGTGGTACAACATCCACAATGGTCCAGCCCAACCGCTCACATCTCCAACACCAAAGTACTTGTTACATACATAATTGGTATTGTCCCAATAATATTTCCTATTCCCTATTTGTGATAGTGAGCCCAGTGAACATATTACACAGGATCCTGTTAGCTTATTGCACCACCACTTGGCGATGAGTGTATTTCTAGTCAGCTGTAGCGATGCGTCTCACCATTACCCGGTGGAACGCACACTTCCGGTGCATGACACGCATGACGTCTCGCGGATATAGTTTGGTGATGTGTTTCCGGTCCGTGAGACGCATGGTGCGTCCCGGACTATGGTGTGTAGCGGCGGCGGTGTCGAATGCCGGGCACTCGCCTGCAGTTACGCGCAGGTGGGTAATGTTACCTAAAGATGTGGGGTGCCAACTCTGGTTTGACCTTGCGGGAATTTGATGACAGCGTGCAGCGGATGTGACGTTGTTGTTCATTTCCGGCCGCCTGGGTTTAAATCTTCCGTCGTTCAGACTACATGTGTAGAACCAGGTGCCCTCTGACTGTGTGAACATCGTAGTGTAAGTACCCACCGCTTAGGGGTTATCGACCCTGTCTGTACTGTTATTTTATTAGTGATTGATATTGGTACTGCATACTATTTATTTCAGTGATCATGTTTTGATATGTTGTGGAATCGAATAGTGGCACACCTGGACTCACTTAGACTGGAATGACTGCTGGCATATTGTGAGTAGTTGGTGTTTATCACTCTCACATGTTAAATTAGTATATCTGTAGTCTCCACTCTCACTTTTTTCCCCCTTTTGTGTTTATAGGATGACACTTGTGAATTATATTATATTGGAAGCCTACTCACATTTACCTGTGACGGTACAATTGCTGAGTACGTAGGTATTTATATATACATGTTTGTTGAGCTAAACAACATTGGTTTTGCTAATTAAATATTTGCTGATATTTTGTACACATTGGTTTTTTAGGATTTGAGCAACATACCAGCTGAGTGGATAGATATTATCGGGATCTTTTTCCCTTAAGTGAGGCCTCAACGTAAGCCTTCGCTTGTTTTGGTATATGGAGTCACTGTGGTGGTCACTGTAGTAGGATATTATCCACTGGGCGTTTGGTTTACTTTATTTATTTATTATTTTTTTATTTATTTTGTTTAATTTATTTTATTTATTTTGTTTAATCTTATTTGATACACACACGGTGTAAGTTGCCGTGTGTTAGTTAGTATATGATCTAAGCGCAACAGTGGGGCCTGGGAGGCATTAAGAGTGGTCCTATGTTCTCTCTTTTTTCTAGATCTCTATTGAGGACACTATGTATATACCTTGAAAAATGATGTGAATGTTTACCGATCCTGCCTATCTTGAGAAAGACCCGGTTAAGGGGTCGAAACGTCGATCAAAGGCGAATTGGTGCAACTGACTATTAAAATCATGAATGTTTTATGCTATTTAATTGTATATGTTATTTACTAGTGAGTGCCCCCTCCACTTTTGTGGAACCCCTGCTATGTATTTGTGGCTGACTGAGTCAGTTCCACTGGGTGCACCCTGAACATGTTTCTATGTATTTTTTGATGTGAGTGCGGATCTCCAATGATATATTGGGTATAGGTACCTTTGAAGTATCTCTGCCTTATCCGACACCCATCCAAGTTTGAGGATCTGGTAGAGGGAGGTAACTGGGACACACTCTTGTTGTGTGTGTCCATCCACTTTCTATTTTCTCACATTGGATTTTCAATCTGTATTTTAGAGCCTATTATAGTTATGTCGCAAGGGGGGACATATTTGTTAGATGATGGTTTGTTGTCCCAAGCAGAACAAGGGACCGTATCATACACTGACGAAGAGGTGGACAAACTATTGTTTGACAAACTGGACTTTGATTCTTTGCCGGCAGAAACGGCTGCTGATGTTTATTATAAGTTACTTAAACTCCGCCAGCGCGAAGTGGAACTACAACTCCATGGCCAGTTCCTTTCGGAATATCACAGGCGCAAACAAATCCCTCGTGGATTTCGTCTAAACAATATACCTACTCTCGGTAGGAATAACCCGTTGTTCTGCAGCAAATGGTGTGGC
Organism: Pseudophryne corroboree; assembly: GCF_028390025.1. Lineage (NCBI taxonomy): Eukaryota > Metazoa > Chordata > Amphibia > Anura > Myobatrachidae > Pseudophryne > Pseudophryne corroboree. The sequence continues at coordinate 1,084,050,294 of NC_086444.1, forward strand.
ATTTTAAACAAGTGTTCATTTGACCTCATTGCACTTGTTATTGAGGAGGTCAGTAATGACCTCAAAAAGGTGAAAATCGATATTGAAACCACTAATGCTACTACTTTACCTTTACTACGTGAAGATAAATCTAGTAATTGGATAGAGAGACTGCAGACACAAATGGACACATTTCGTAACGAGTTGATCTCATTTAAAAGAAAGAAGTTGGCAGCTGTGACATTGGATTACCAGAACCATACGGTTTACCGTTGGTTGCTGGGGAATTCTGGACAGGAGGGGCAGGATAGATACTATCGGCCAAATTACAGACGCCGTTATACACCTGTTACCTATAATCCTGGATCATCCTACTCCACATCGGACACTGATACGGGTGAGGCTCAATCTGTGGGCACACATTTTTTAGTTGCAGGCAACCCTATGTCCACAGAACTAAGGGAAGACCCAAGAATCACCGGCCGCACCCGAGGCGGGGTGGCCACCCGAAGAAGGGCGCGAAGGCGACGACGATAGATTCTGTTTTTAATTTGTCAGACTATCGATTAAGTGATTCCGAAATAGCACTTTTATCGAAAGGTCTGACATTTGTTCCGACAACTAAGCACAACAAATTTCAAAACACTGTTGAACTTTACAGATTTAGCCGTAACCTTAGGTTAAAGGAATTCTTTGGCGTCAAAACATCTGACACCAATACATCCAAATTTAAACAAAAGTCACAATTTGATCCCATGTCCGCTAATGCTAGTATTAAGACATTTACACGCATTGTTCAGAAGGACATTAATGAGTGTCAGGTACCCAAAATGTATGATAATTTATCCTCTGACGAGCGTACTGCATTGAAGAATCTACGTGATAATCCCTTTATAGTTATCCGCCCCGCGGATAAGGGAGGAGCAGTGGTGGTCCAAAATTGGACCGACTATGACAAGGAAATTCTGTCACAGCTATCGGACTCTAACACATATCTCAAATTAGACTACAACCCGGTAAAAGAGATTAAAACTCAGGTTGATGGATCTCTGACACGGGGATTTGAAAGTGGTTGGTTGGATCAGGAGTTATATGCCTATCTTACGGTTGATTATCCGAAATGTCCCATTATTTACACCTTACCAAAGGTGCATAAAACCCTTGATAAACCGCCTGGGAGGCCGATTATAGCGGCAGAAGGGTCGGTGCTTCAGCCTCTAGCCATATATATTGATAGTATACTACAGCCCTTAGTATTGGATAACAGTAGTCACATTCGTGACTCCAATGACTTTCTTGAACTTATTCGGAATATCACCCTGTTAGACGAACCAATAATATTGGCAACCATGGACGTATGTTCGTTATATACAATCATTCCGCACGATCAGGGTCTGGAAGCGGTGGCAACAGCCCTACGGAAGTCGGTCAATCTTAAACAACCCATCGAGTACATTTTGGAGCTGGTTAAGTTGGTTCTAACTCTAAATCATTTTTCCTATAAGGATCAATTTTTTATGCAGCAATCAGGCACGGCCATGGGCTCAAATCTAGCCCCGTCATATGCTAATTTGTATATGGCACAATATGAGGAAACCAATATTTATCCGAAGTATGGTAAATTCATACGCCTGTATAAACGATATATTGACGATGTATTTATACTATGGACAGGTACTGAGCAGACTTTTGTCAATATGGTCGAAGATTTGAACCAACTAGCATCACCAGTTAGGTTCACGTACACTGTATCGACCAATGAGATTTGTTTTCTTGATATTAGGGTAATTGTTAGAGAGGGGAGATTTATAACTACCCTTTTTCGGAAGGCCACTGACCGTAATACCACACTTTTGGCCAACAGCCATCACCCTCCATCGTTAAAAGACAACTTACCGGTATCCCAATACCTCAGGGTGATGCGTATAAACTCGGAGACAGAAGCAATGAACACACAAATTACTGAGATGACGGCCAGATTCATTGAACGTGGCTATAAACGAAGGATCCTTGAGGGATGCCTGAGGAAAGCCACTAGGATTTTTAAGGGAGAAGCTAGGGCTAGAAGAGATAACACCGGCAGGATGACATTCTCTACTACCTTTAATGGGATGTCTGGTTGTATTCGGAAATCAATCAATAAGCATTGGCCCATTGTGACCTCGGACACTACACTACCATTTACCCGTATGCCGACACCGATTATGGCATTTGGTAGGGGACCAAATTTAAGACAGCTTTTGATGCGCCCTACGGTGTTCCCAGATGAGAATCCTGATAAGTTCTGTGTTATGAAACAAAAACCTGGATGTTTCTCCTGTGGGGGTTGTGTGACTTGCAGGTCTATGGTGACGGGTCCTACTGTGATGCATCCCCAGACAGGGAAGAAAATACGTATCACATATCACTTACATTGTCGTTTAGACTATGTTATTTACATACTTATCTGTCCATGTGGTTTATATTATGTGGGGCTCACCACCAGGCCCTTTAGAGATCGAATGGCCAATCACCGTACTTCAATTCGCGCAGCATTTGAAACCGGAAGTACTGATAAACCAGTGGCCCGACACTTTTTTGAAAACAAACATCAGGTGTCTAGCATGAGATGCAAACTGATAGATTGGGTTCCACCTATACAGGGTGGTGGTGACAGAACTCTCGCGCTCAAGCAGCGCGAGAGTTACTGGATCTACACCTTGGATACGGTTTTTCCCAAGGGAATGAACGAATACAACCCACTAAATCTTTTTATCAAACGGTAAAAGGCCTCATATGTTGGGGTCACTCCTTGCTGATATGTCCCCCTAACTAAGGTTTATGATTTAGACCCTTGTGATGTTTTGTTGCTTGGGTTTGTTGAATCTACTCTTTGGCTTTTTATATTTTTTGGTTGATGGCGCCCCTGTTATCAGGGGTCCTTCGGTCAATTTTTGGTCTGACCAGGTGACCTTCAGTCTCCTGGGCTGGACCCTAAGGTTCTTGCCCCTGTTCTTATCTCCAACAGTTGATTTTTTGAGGAGTGAGAAGTTATTGTATTTATACATAATTGTGCCACTTTTTGAAATCATGTATTAGTTGTATAAGTATGTACATTATTCTAGTGTTACATCTCCCTGAGTATATATTGGTTTTACAATACTTGACGGTTATCTTTGGGGTTGTCTTGCCCCATAGGGATATCCTATATATTTTGATAATATGTTCATCTGATATTACTAGGGGGGATGGGATTGTTATGTTTACATGTAATAATTATTGTCTCTTTGTATTTTTATAAAATGTTATCTGTGAAATGTATGGTTAGACACTCATATGTCTAAACCTTATTGGGACAATACCAATTATGTATGTAACAAGTACTTTGGTGTTGGAGATGTGAGCGGTTGGGCTGGACCATTGTGGATGTTGTACCACTTTAAGCCCTCAGGTTCCAGTGTTGCATGATGCTTTATGAGTGATACATACATGTATGTTTATATGTGTTATGTGTCCTTTATATATTTACACATTTATATATTTATTTTGATTTGTATTTATATTTATTTTTATTTGTATTTCTGTTTCATTTTACTTTACTTATTTTTATTTATATTATACTTAATTTGTATTCTTATTTCTTTCTATTTACATTTATTATTATTATTTCTTGGTTATTTTACTTTATTAGTTTTTATCTATTTTTCTTTAGCCTATATATATTCTCTATTCCATATTTCCTATTCCCTATTTGTGATAGTGAGCCCAGTGAACATATTACACAGGATCCTGTTAGCTTATTGCACCACCACTTGGCGATGAGTGTATTTCTAGTCAGCTGTAGCGATGCGTCTCACCATTACCCGGTGGAACGCACACTTCCGGTGCATGACACGCATGACGTCTCGCGGATATAGTTTGGTGATGTGTTTCCGGTCCGTGAGACGCATGGTGCGTCCCGGACTATGGTGTGTAGCGGCGGCGGCGGTGTCGAATGCCGGGCACTCGCCTGCAGTTACGCGCAGGTGGGTAATGTTACCTAAAGATGTGGGGTGCCAACTCGGGTTTGACCTTGCGGGAATTTGATGACAGCGTGCAGCGGATGTGACGTTGTTGTTCATTTCCGGCCGCCTGGGTTTAAATCTTCCGTCGTTCAGACTACATGTGTAGAACCAGGTGCCCTCTGACTGTGTGAACATCGTAGTGTAAGTACCCACCGCTTAGGGGTTATCGACCCTGTCTGTACTGTTATTTTATTAGTGATTGATATTGGTACTGCATACTATTTATTTCAGTGATCATGTTTTGATATGTTGTGGAATCGAATAGTGGCACACCTGGACTCACTTAGACTGGAATGACTGCTGGCATATTGTGAGTAGTTGGTGTTTATCACGCTCACATGTTAAATTAGTATATCTGTAGTCTCCACTCTCACTTTTTTCCCCCTTTTGTGTTTATAGGATGACACTTGTGAATTATATTATATTGGAAGCCTACTCACATTTACCTGTGACGGTACAATTGCTGAGTACGTAGGTATTTATATATACATGTTTGTTGAGCTAAACAACATTGGTTTTGCTAATTAAATATTTGCTGATATTTTGTACACATTGGTTTTTTAGGATTTGAGCAACATACCAGCTGAGTGGATAGATATTATCGGGATCTTTTTCCCTTAAGTGAGGCCTCAACGTAAGCCTTCGCTTGTTTTGGTATATGGAGTCACTGTGGTGGTCACTGTAGTAGGATATTATCCACTGGGCGTTTGGTTTACTTTATTTATTTATTATTTTTTAATTTATTTTGTTTAATTAATTTATTTTATTTATTTTGTTTAATCTTATTTGATACACACACGGTGTAAGTTGCCGTGTGTTAGTTAGTATATGATCTAAGCGCAACAGTGGGGCCTGGGAGGCATTAAGAGTGGTCCTATGTTCTCTCTTTTTTCTAGATCTCTATTGAGGACACTATGTATATACCTTGAAAAATGAAAAATGATGTGAATGTTTACCGATCCTGCCTATCTTGAGAAAGACCCGGTTAAGGGGTCGAAACGTCGATCAAAGGCGAATTGGTGCAACCGACTATTAAAATCATGAATGTTTTATGCTATTTAATTGTATATGTTATTTACTAGTGAGTGCCCCCTCCACTTTTGTGGAACCCCTGCTATATATATATATATATATATATATATATATATATATATATATATATATATATATACACACACACACACACACATATATACATACATACACACACACACACACACACACACACACACACAGGTTGAGTATCCCTTATCCAAAATGCTTGGGACAAGAGGTATTTTGGATATCGGATTTTTCCGTATTTTGGAATATTTTGCATACCATAATGAGATATCATGGAGATGGGACCTAAATCTAAGCACAGAATGCATTTATGTTACATATACACCTTACACACACAGCCTAAAGGTCATTTAATACAATATTTTTAATAACTTTGTATTAAACAAAGTTTGTGTACATTGAGCCATCAAAAAACAAAGGTTTCACTATCTCACTCAAAAAAGTCCGTATTTCGGAATAATCCGTATTTCGGAATATATGGATATGGGATACATATACATATATATATATATACTCATCCTGACAGAGCCCAGAGTCCAGCCCCAGTACCCATCATTTTGACGGCTTTTAACTATTGTCATAACAATGGCCTAAATTTAGTGTACAAATCATATATTTACCCGCAACAACAAAAAAACCCTCATTGCTTTAATAGATATATTGGCATTCTGTGGATCCCCAGCAGTTATAGAACTAGTCATCAGCAGGTACTACAGGGAACATGTATTTCCAACAGCAGCAGCATGTTCCATAACTAAAGCCTAATCTCACAAAAGTGAATATAATACTGTCAGCGGATGCACATCTACCCTGTCTCCTTAACAGATCTCTGTGAGCCCTAGAGTTGGCAGGCTTTAAAGCGTAAAACTGGTAATCTGTTGACTTAATTTGTGAGTTAGATGGTTATGGCTCGAGGCAGGTTTTATTCAGCACATGTTGAACTTTTCATACCCCTGTAAGAAAGATCACTGATCTACGTTGTAATGTAGATCAGCTATGAAGACCAGTAATTTTGGACACTACATTAACAGACAGTACAAAAAAAAAAGGGCAAGAACAAAAAGTTATTTCAGACAACAAAGTTTTATTAAGCGAAAACTGCTTCTACACTTCACAGTTTGCTCAGGAACCATGATGTACTTTGCTTGTTTTTCCATGGAAAACTCCAGAGGGATTCCAAAAACAGATTAGCACACAGCGTGTGATAAAAAGGTAAAGTGCATGAAAGAATGGCTGCTCATATGGGTGGGGAAGTCAGAATAGAACAGATCATTCACCAGATCGACAGCAGGCCCGAAAACCACACTGCAAATTCTGGCATCCGCTGGCTGTATCAGCATGTGGACCTGTAGGAGGACACAACCCGGGTGTTTAACGCACATAGACAACAAATTACAATAGTCAGCCATAGTACACCTGCTGTCAGATCGCATTGAAAACATGGAAACTATTTTACACGCCACACAAACACAGCTACATGTCATTATATTACACACAGCTAAATGTCATTATATGGTAAGGTACAGTAACTACTTCACATGACTAATGAGTGAAACCAGAATTCCACCAAAATGTGAAAATTCAGTTTCTCAAGTACAACCCAGCCTGAAAAGGGTACTTACCAGGGGTCCTTGAGGGGCTATATGGCGATTTCCCTCCTACATGTTCTGCATCTCTCCCTGCTACCATGTAAGTGAACAATATGTGGTGGGGACAATTCAATTATGAACGATGGCTGGCTGTGTACATCACTCGGAATTATGGTAGCCCAACATGGGAGATTTTCCTGTGCATCTCTATGGGGTGTGAGAAAAAAAAAACTGCAATGTTGATGGTCGTGAGTTTCCAGCAAAATTGTCAGTACGCCAGCACTTCACAGCCATCGCTCCGAATTGAACAGCCCCATATGTGTCTAAAATTTACAAATGATCTGGTTAGCAGGAGTGAGGAGAAGCAACCAATGTCTGCCACTCTCCTACCTCCTGCTGAAACCATCTTCTGTACAATATACAAAACCCTTAATGCCATCAAGTTGAATCATACATGTAACTCTAGTTACTGGAAGCACGTGGTCCTGCATACTAAAATTCCAGTGATTGCAAATTAAAATCTTGCTAAAGATCATATTAGACAAATAAGACTCAATTCTGTGCATTTCTAAATTGACTACCTGAAGGCCAGGTCCACAAAATCCCCAGAAATAATGCGGATGTCCTCTTCCTATTAGCAATGCTGGGAACATGAATCAGTGGTGAGGTGTTGAGGGAACACTTGTCCCGTAAATTATTTCAGTCAACTGGACTTAATCTTATATGTGCATCTAAACTGTTGGCTTTAGTGTGAACTAGGGCGACATACAAACAGTGATTATATTATCATAGGCTGCAGAAAAGACACTATAAAACTCATGCCAACACTAGATTATGGCAGACAGAGCCCACCATACACACTTTAGCTGGGTGGAAGCCTCATTAGGAGATTGCAGAATATATTTATTAGGTAGTGAGATTATGAAGGGTCCAAATATAAAGGGCAAGGAGGATTGTTTGTAGTTTTTGTTAAAGCAAGGTAACACAGATGTTATATGCCACCCATAGGAGGGAGGGCTTTGTTAATAGACTGGTTACTCTTAACCACTTTACCATTACCCCTGGGAGAAAGTTTTACTGCAAGTTCAAAAGAACCATCTCTTCTACGTCTGTAGCCAAAGAGGTTTTGTGCCAAGAAGGGCCTCTGCTGTGGAATCGACATTTACTCTGGAACTTAAAATACACAGGTGGTTTGCAGGGCAGAGCTGGTCCACCAAAGCCCTGTCCAAATATGCAGTAAGCCCAGGTGCAAATATAAGCATGGAGATTGGTGGGAAAGAGCTGCTAACTTGAAGACATTCCCAAATGAAACAATACAGTTAGGAGAAAAAAAACAGGATTTCAATACCTACCGGTAAATCCTTTTCTCCTAGTCCGTAGAGGATGCTGGGGTCCATTTCATGACCATGGGGTATAGACTGTTCCGCAGGAGCCATGGGCACTTTAAGACTTTTCAAAGGGTGTGAACTGGCTCCTCCCTCTATGCCCCTCCTCCAGTCCTCAGTTATAGGAACTGTGCCCAGGGAGACGGCCATTTCAAAGAAAGGATTTACTTTTATACCAACGGTGAGAATCATACCAGCTCACACCTCAACCATGCCGCACAACATGGCATTCAACATAACACACGCCAACAGGCATGAACCATTTACAGCAACATGCTGAAAACAAATGTAACACAACTTGTGTAACTAAACTGAACAAAACTGCAGGTAAAGTACGCACTGGGTCGGGCGCCCAGCATCCTCTACGGACTAGGAGAAAAGGATTTACCAGTAGGTATTAAAATCCTATTTTCTAATACGTCCTAGAGGATGCTGGGGTCACTTCAAGAACCATAGGACTATACCGAAGCTCTAGAATCGGCGGGAAAGTGCGGACGACTCTGCAGTACCGAATGACCAAACGTGAGATCAACCTCGGCCAAGGTATTAAACCTGTAAAACTTAGCCGATTTTTTTTCTAAATAGCTGCTTGGCAAAGTTGCAATGACAAGACTCCCCGGTCAACCGCCCCGGACGAGCCCACCTTTCTAGTAGAATGGGCCTTCACCTATTTCGGTAACGGCAATCCTGCCGTGAGATGAGCATGCTGAATCGTACCACAGATCCAGCGCTCAACGGTCTGCTTGGAAGCAGGACACCCAATCTTGCTGGGAGCAAACAGGACAAACAGAGGCTGTGTTCCTAAACGGAGCCGTCCTGGCGCCATAAATTTTGAAAACTTTGACCACATGCAGAGACTTCGATTTAGCGCAGGCGTCCATAGCCACAGTCACCACCATAGGTTGGTATATGTGGAAAGAAGAAACCACCTTCGGTAGAAATTACTGACGAGTTTCCAACTCTGCTCTATCTTCATGGAAGATCAAATAAGGTCTCTTGTGAGACCAGACCGCTAACTCAGACACTCGCCTTGTGTATGCCAAGGCCAACCTTACGACCACTTTGCAAGTGAGGAATTTCACTCCGCCTTACGTTAAGGTTCGAACCAATGTGACTGAAGTAACTGCAACACACCATTAAGATCCCCTGGTGCCACTGGGGCACAAAAGGAGGTTGGATGTGCAACAATCCCTTCACGACAGTCTGAACTTCTGAAAGGGAGTCCAATTGATTCTGAAAGAAAACCAATAAGGCCGATTTTAATTGCTGAAAACTCTACCGTAGACGTCTTCTTGGATTCACACCAAGAACCATATTTTCTCCAGAACGGTAGTAATGTTTCGACGTTACCCCTTTTCTAATCCGAATAAGTGTGGGAACTACTTCCGTGGGAATACTCTTACGGACTAATATCTGGCGTTCAACCGCCATGTCGTCAAACGTAGCCGCAGTAAGTTCTAATACACGCATGGCCCCTGCTGCAACAGGCCCTCGCGCAAAGGAAAAGGCCAGGGATCTCCTATGAGTAATTCCCGAGATCTGGATACCAAGCTCTCCTTGGCCAGTCTGGGACCATGAGGCTCGCCCGAATTTCCTTTATATGAACCCAGAACTTTTGGAACGAGAGAAAACGTAGGGAATACATATACCGACTGAAAACACCCACGGTGTCACCAGTGCCTTCACTGTTCCTGTTTGAGGGTCCCTTGACCTGGAACTCTGAAGCTTCCTGTTGAGACGAGATGCCATCATTCCTACTTGAGGAAATCCCAACGACATGTCTTCGAAGACTACTTGGAAGAGGCCTCCCCACTCCTGGATGAAGATCGTCTGCTGAGGAAGTCTGCTTCCCAGTCGTCCACTCCTGGAACGAACATCACTGACAAAACGCTCGTATGTTTCTCCGCCCCGCGGCAAAACCTTGTGGCTTCTGCCATTAGTGTTCTGTTTTTCGTTATAGAAAATCGTTGTAAAACGGCCCTTAACTCTAGACCGTTAATGTGGTGATCAGTTTCCTAACTTGACCATCTTCCTTGACTGCCCCCCAGACTCGTAGGCTTGCATCCGTGGTCACTAGGATCCAGTCCTGGATTCCGACCCTGCGCCCCTCTAGGAGGTGAGAACTGCACAGCCACCACAGGAATGAGATTGGTCTTGGAAGACAGGATTATCCTCCAATGTAAGTGTAGGTGGGAACCGGACCCCTTGTCCAACAGGTCCCTCTGGAACACCCTGGCGTGGAACCTGCCAAATTGAGTGGCCTCGTAGGCCGCAACCATCTTTTCCAGCAACCGAATGTATTGATGAAATGACACTCTTGCTGGTCTCGGAATTTGTTTGACCAGACTCTGGATCTCCAGAGCCTTTTCCACTGGAAGAAAAAACTCCTTGTAGTTCTGTGTCTAGTATTATACCCAAAACAGACAACCGCGTTGTTTGGACCAACAGTGATTCTGGCAATTTCAGGAGCTAACCCTGTTTTTGAAGAACTGTCAAGGAAAGTGCAAAGTTTTGCACCAACTGGTTCCTTCAACTCGCCGTTATCAGGGGACCGTCCCAGTATGGGATAACTGTGACTCCTTACTAGCGACGGAGAACCATCATTACCACCATCACCCTGGTGAAAATCCTTGGAGACTCACGGCAACGTCTGAAATTGGTAATGACACCTCTGAATTGCAAACCTCCGGCAAGCCTAATGCGGAGGTTCTTTATGTCTACTGAGACCCTGGAATTTTTTTTTTCAGATTGGAGATCACTGCCCTGAGAGATTCCATTTTGGATTTTAATTTCTTTAAGTAGAAAAATAAGATTTTACTTACTGGTAAATCTATTTCTCGTAGTCCGTAGAGGATGCTGGGACTTTGTAAGGACCATGGGGAATAGACGGGCTCCGCAGGAGATAGGGCACTCTAAGAAAGCTTTGGACTCTGGGTGTGCACTGGCTCCTCCCTCTATGCCCCTCCTCCAGACCTCAGTTAGGGAAACTGTGCCCAGAGGAGATGGACAGTACGAGGAAGGATTTTTGTAAATCTAAGGGCGAGATCCATACCAGCCACACCAATCACACCATATAACTTGTGATAAACTTACCCAGTTAACAGTATGAACAACAACATAGCCACGGTTCAACCGAAAAACTATAACATAACCCTTATGTAAGCAATAACTATATACAAGTCTTGCAGAAGAAGTCCGCACTTGGGACGGGCGCCCAGCATCCTCTACGGACTACGAGAAATAGATTTACCGGTAAGTAAAATCTTATTTTCCCCAACGTCCTTGAGGATGTTGGGACTCCGTAAGGACCATGGGGATTATACCAAAGCTCCCAAACGGGCGGGAGAGTGCGGAAGACTCTGCAGCACCGATTGAGCAAACAGGAGGTACTCCTCAGCCAGGGTGTCAAACTTATAGAACTTTGCAAAGGTGTTTGTCCCCAACCAAGTAGCTGCTCGGCACAACTAATGCCGAGACCCCTCGGGCAGCCGCCCAAGAAGAGCCCACTTTTCTAGTGGAGTGGGCCTTAACCGATTTCGGTAATGGCAATCCTGCCGTAGAATGCGCCTGCTGAATCGTGTTACAGATCCAGCGAGCAATAGTCTGCTTTGAAGCAGGAGCGCCAACCTTGTTGGCCGCATACAGAACGAACAAAGCTTCAGTCTTCCTGATTCTAGCCGTTCTGGTCACATAAATTTTCAAAACCCTGACTACATCCAGGGACTCGGAATCCTCCAATTCCCGTGTAGCCACAGGCACGACAATAGGTTGGTTCACATGAAAAGATGAGACCACTTTTAGCAGAAAGTGAGGGCGAGTCCTCAACTCCACCCTATCCACGTGAAAAACCAAGTATGGGCTTTTATGTGATAAAGCCGCCAATTCGGAAACACGTCTAGCCGAAGCTAACGCCAACAACATGACCACCTTCCACGTGAGGTATTTCAACTCCACAGTTTTGAGTGGTTCAAACCAAGGTGACTTGAGGAAACGTAACACCACGTTAAGATTCCAAGGCGCCACCGGAGGCACAAAAGGAGGCTGAATATGCAGCAGCCCCTTCACAAAGGTCTGTACTTCAGGAATAGAGGCCAATTCTCTTTGAAAGAAAATGGATAAGGCCGAGATCTGGACCTTTATGGACCCTAATTTTAGGCCCAAAGTCACTCCTGTTTGAAGGAAGTGAAGTAGACGGCCCAAATGGAACTCCTCCGTAGGAGCAGCTCTGGCCTAACACCAAGAAACATATTTTCGCCATATACGGTCACGTCTTTCCTAGCCTTGATCAGGGTAGGAATGACTTTCTCCGGAATCCCTTTTTCCGCTAGGATCCGGCGTTCAACCGCCATGCCATCAAACGCAGCCGCGGTAAGTCTTGGAACAGACAGGGCCCCTGCCGCAGCAGGTCCTGCCTTAGAGGAAGAGGCCACGGATCCCCTGCGAGCAACTCTTGCAGCTCCGGATACCAAGTCCTCCGTGGACAATCCGGAACAATGAGTATTGTTCTGACCCTGCTTCTTCTTATTATTCTCAACACCTTGGGTATGAGAGGAAGAGGAGGAAACACATAGACCGATCTGAACACCCAAGGTGTCACCAGAGCGTCTACCGCTACCGCCTGAGGGTCCCTTGACCTGGCGCAATACCGCTTTAGACGGGATGCCATCATGTCGATTTGAGGCAGTCCCCAACGATCCGTGATCTGTGCGAAGACTTCTTGATGAAGTCCCCACTCTCCCGGATGCAGGTCGTGCCTGCTGAGGAAGTCCGCCTCCCAGTTGTCCACCCCCGGGATGAACACCGCTGATAGCGCGCTTACATGGCCTTCCGCCCAGCGTAGAATCCTGGTCGCTTCTGCCATGGCCATTCTGCTCCTTGTTCCACCCTGGCGGTTTATATGAGCCACTGCTGTGACATTGTCTGACTGAATCAGAACCGGTTTTCTCCGAAGCAATTCCTCCGCTTGACGCAGGGCGTTGTATATGGCCCTCAACTCCAGGACATTGATGTGGAGACAAGACTCTAGGCTTGACCAGAGACCTTGGAAATTTCTTCCCAGTGTCACTGCTCCCCAGCCTCGGAGGCTTGCGTCCGTGGTCACCAGGACCCAGTCCTGAATGCCGAACCTGCGACCTTCTAGTAGGTGAGCACTGTTCAGCCACCACAGGAGAGATACCCTGGTCCTGGGAGACAGGGTGATCCTTTGATGCATTTGTAAATGGGACCCGGACCACTTGTCCAAGAGGTCCCATTGAAAAGTCCTCGCATGGAACCTGCCAAAAGGGATGGCCTCGTAGGAAGCCACCATCTTCCCCAGGACCCGCGTGCACTGATGCACTGAAACCTTTTTTGGTTTTAATAGGTTCCTGACCATGGCTATGAGTTCCTGAACCTTTTCGATCGGAAGAAAAACATTTTTCTGGTCTGTGTCTAGAATCAGCCCCAAAAAGGTCAGACGCGTTGTAGGGACTAGCTGGGACTTCGGTATATTGAGAATCCAGCCGTGTATCTGCAACGTCTTCATGGACAGATACACGCTGTCCAGCAACCTCTCCCGAGATCTCGCCTTTATGAGGAGATCGTCCAAGTATGGGATAAATGTAACCCCCTGCCTGCGCAGGAGCACCATCATTTCCGCCATTACCTTGGTGAAAATTCTCGGGGCCGTGGAAAGCCCAAACGGCAACGTCTGAAATTGGTAGTGACAGTCCTGCACTGCAAATCTCAGGAACGCCTGATGCGGGGGGAATATCGGAACATGAAGGTAAGCATCCTTTATGTCCAGGGACACCATCCAATTCCCCCCCCTCCAGGCTGGCGATGACCGCCCTGAGTGATTCCATTTTGAACTTGAACCTCTGCAAGTACAGGTTCAGAGATTTCAGGTTTAAAATGGGTCTGACCAAACCGTCCGGTTTCGGAACCACAAACAGGGTTGAGTAATATCCCTCTCCTTGCTGGAGATGAGGAACTGTGACAATCACCTGTTGAATATACAATTTTAGGATTGCTGCCAACACTAGCTCCCTCTCTGACGGGGAAGCCGGCAGAGCCGATTTGAAAAATCGGCGAGGAGGCAAGTCTTCGAATTCCAGCCTGTATCCCTGAGAAACCATCTCTAATGCCCAGGGATCCACCTGCGAGTGAACCCAAACGTGGCTGAAAAACCGAAGACGAGCCCCCACCAGATCTGCCTCCCCTCGGGAAGCCCCAGCGTCATGCGGTGGACTTTGCAGACGCAGGGGAGGACTTCTGCTCTTGGGAACTAGCTGTGTGCAGCTTTTTTCCCCTGCCTTTCCCTCTGGCAACAAAGGATGATCCCCGTACCTTCTTGTTTTTATTGGAACGAAAGGACTGCATTTGATAATGAGGTGCCTTTTTTGTATGCTGCGGGGGGGGGGCATAAGGTAAGAAATTTGACTTACCAGCCGTAGCGACAAGATCCGAGAGGCCGTCTCCAAATAACTCCACCCCTTTGTAAGGCAAGGACTCCATATGCCGCTTTGAATCGGCATCTCCCGTCCACTGTCGGGTCCACAAGAGCCGCCTAGCAGAAATAGACATAGCATTTATTCTGGAGCTTAATAAACAAATGTCTCTCTGAGCATCCCTCATATACAAGGCAGCATCTCTGATATGCTCTATGGTCATATGAATGGCATCCCTATCTAAGGTGTCAATTTCCGTAGATAAGGAATCTGCCCATGCCACAACCGCACTACAAACCCAGGCTGACGCCATAGCCGGTCGAGCAATAGTACCGGAATGATTGTAAATGTGCTTTAAGGTAATTTCCTGCCTGCGATCAGCAGGTTCCTTGAGGGAAGCCGTATCCTGAGAAGGCAGTGCCACCTTTTTGGACCAACGTGTCAGCGCCTTGTCAACTTTTGGCGAAGATTCCCAGCGTATGCTATCAGTTTGTGGAAAAGGATACGCCATGAGAATCCTTTTGGGAACTTGTGGTCTCCTACCCGGAGATTCCCAAGCCTTTTCGCACAAGTCACTTAATTCAAATGAGGATGGAAAAGTGACTTAAGGCTTTTTCCCTTTATACATGTGTACCCTCTTGTCAGGGACAGGGGGTTCCTCAGTAATATGCAAAACCTCTTTAATGGCAATAATCATGTACCGTATACCCTTTGCCACCTTCGGCTGTAATTTTGCATCTTCATAGTCGACACTAGTCAGTATCTGTGTCGGTATCTGTGTCATCGATCTGAGATATAGTGCGCTTCTGAGACCCCGAAGGACCTGGCGCCCCAGGGACAGGCATGGACTGGCTACCTGACTGATCCCTAGCTTCAGCCTTGTCTAACCTTTTATGCAATAGATTGACATTTGCATTCAAGACATTCAGCATATCCACCCATTCCGGTGTCGGCGACCTGACATTCAAGCACTCCCCCTCCACATTAAGCGAGCCTTCCTCGTCAAACATGTCGACACACGCGTACAGACACACACTTCACACAGGGAACCCCTTTCCTGAAGACAGTATCCCTGTCAAGGCCCTTTGGAGAGACAGAGAGAGAGTATGCCAGCACACACCCCAGCGCAATGACCCTGGAGACCAACACAAAATGTTTTTCCCCAGCAGCGCTGTATAATATGTAAACCGCCAATTATGTGCCCCCCCCCTCTCTTTTAAGCACCCTTTCACCGTGTGTAAGTAGGGGAGAGTCCGGGGAGCATCATCTCAACAGTGTAGTGGAGAGAAAATGGCGCTGGTGAGTGTTGAGGGAGAAGCCCCGCCCCCCTCGGCGGCGGGCTTCTGTCCCGCTCAAACTTAGTAAAATATAGCGGGGGCTCTTTTATATACATGTACAGAGCCCACCTGTACATGTATATAGTCTTTTTGCCATGTAGAGGTTTATATTGCTGCCCAGGGCGCCCCCCCCTGTGCCCTTACAGTGACCGGAGTATGTGAGGTGTATGGGAGCAATGACGCACAGCTGCAGTGCTGTGCGTTACCTCAGTGAAGCTGAAGGCTTCTGCCGCCTGACGACTTCTGTCTTCTAGCTCTGTGAGGAGAACTGCGGCGCGGCTCCGGGGGTGGACGCCCAGTAAGAACCTGCGTTCACCCCCTCTGGAGCTAATGGTGTCCAGTAGCCGAGGAAGCAGAGCCTATCTTTGACAAGAAGGTCTGCTCCTCTCTCCTCAGTCCCTCGATGCAGGGAGCCTGTTGCCAGCATTGCTCCCTGTGAAAGTAGTAAAAGGTAGAAAAAAATCCAAACAAAAATGCTTCTAAGCAGAGAACTCTGGAGAGCTCTCTGCAGTGCACCCATCTTGCTCTGGGCACAGTGTAAAACCGAGGTCTGGAGGAGGGGCATAGAGGGAGGAGCCAGTGCACACCCAGAGTCCAAAGCTTTCTTAGAGTGCCCTATCTCCTGCTGAGCCCGTCTATTCCCCATGGTCCTTACGGAGTCCCAGCATCCTCAAGGACGTTAGAGAAATGAGGGATTTCAGATTTAGGATTGGTCTGACCGAGCCGTCTGGTTTCAGGACCACGAAGAGGCTTGAATAAAACCTTCTCTCTGTTGTGACAGGGGAAAACCAGGTCAATGACCTGATCCTGATACAACCTTAGTATTGTGTTGCATACTACCTCCCCGTCCGAGGAGAATCTGTAATTTGAAAAATTGGTGAGGGGAAACATCTGGAAACTCCAGTATGTACCCTTGGGACACTATTCGTAAAAACCCACGGGTCCAGGTCCGTTCCAGGACTGACTGAAGAGTTTTTAGACGTGGCCCCACCGGTGTGGACTCCCGCAAGAGAGTCCCAGCGTCATGCGGTGGATGTGGCAGAACAAAGGATGATGTCTGCTCCTGTGATCTTGAAGAGGTTGCCGACCTCTTCCCTTTTCTCCCTCCTCTACCTGCAAAAGAAAAGGGAATCTGTATCTTTTGGGCCGAAATGACTGCATCCGACAATGATGCGTCAACATCCGTTGTGAGGGAACATAGGGAAAGAAGGTAGACTTACCAGCGGCAGCTGTCGAGATCAAATTAACTAGGCCGTCACCAAACCAGGCTTCACCTTCATAGGGCAGAGACTCCATTTCTTCTCGGAGTCAGCATTGGCATTACATTGGTGAATCCACAACGCCCTCCTAACCGAGACCGCCATGGAATTGGCCTGTGACTCAATAGTCCTATATCCCTTGCAGTCGCACGAAAGTATGCTGCAGTGTTCTTGATATGACCCAAAGTAAGGAGGGTATCTATATTGGATGACCAGGCATCCGACCATTTTTGAATACCACTACTCCCCCCCTGTGCATGTAATGGCAGGTCTATCCAACGTACGCGTGGACACATAACCAGAAAATAACGTATCTTCCTGCATACGATCCGCTGGATTTGTGACAGGACCTCGTGCAGAACAGGGGGTGACACCCACTTTATTCTGTTTGCGGCGGGAAAAGAATAAACAATCGGAATCCACTTGAGGATTTGAAACCATCTTGTCAGGGCTGACCCAGACTTTCTCACACAGAGCGCTTAGCACATGAGAAGGAGGAATGTTACCCTCAGCTTTCATTATAAATAAATAAATAAATAAATATATATATATATATATATATATATATATATATATATATATATATATATATGAAAAAAAGATACAGTTGCGCATTAAAACAATATAGTCTGTAAAATATATATAAGTCCCAATGTATTATTGCTGCAGTCCTCCTTCAGGAGTAAACCTGTACTCCTCAGCACATGTAAAAGAGAAAACAATGGAGGGCGCAATGGTGAGTGTAATCATCAAAAGTGCTTTACTGATAAAGTATTCGCTCACATACATTGAAAGTAAGACGCCCCCTGACGAAGTCCCGTGACGAAACGCGTTGGCCGTGACCAGCAGGACCTGTGACGTGGATCCACTGCCCAGACGAGCGGCGTGAGGTCCGTTGATTGTCCGTGCGGCTGGATGTCCAGAGCGGCCTTTCGGTATTCCTGAAGCAACGTTACACATCGGTGTATGCCATCCGGAGGCTACACGAGTTGTCTACACTGCGCTGGTTACCTCTTACTTTCAATGTATGTGAGCGAATACTTTATCAGTAAAGCACTTTTGATGATTACACTCACCATTGCGCCCTCCATTGTTTTCTCTCTCTCTCTCTCTATATATATATATATATATATATATATATATATATATATTATATATATATATATACACACACATATATATATATATATATATATATATATATATATATATATATATATATATATATATATATATATATATATATATATATATATATACACACACACACACATACTAGGTGCTTCATCGCGCCCTACGGGCGCTCTTCACACCGTCGGAAGGGGCTGCGCCCCTTTAACCCCTGCACGTCTTTCTGGGGTTCAATATTTGTATTATATGGCGGTGCTAGTTTTGTTAGTGGTTAAATATTGGACGACGAAAGGGCGTCCGATGGTGAAGGGGGTGTAGTCCCTTGCGACAGCGTGAACAGTGCATGCAGGGCACAGTGTGCAGAATGTAGCGGTTGGGGGGGAGCTCAGATGAGGCAGGGTGTCTGTAGATGTTGTGGGTGGAGGGGGGGCGGAAGCGGGGGGGGGGGGGGGTGAGGGACCTATAACTATGTGATTGTATGTGTAACAATATATAGGACAGGGATAAGGATGTATGTGGTATAGACATACCCGCATGAAGAGGTATATGGTGTCATTAGACACAGAGGGGAGTGCTGGTACAATGAGGAACAGGGGCAGCTGTGTCCTGTCTGTACACTGTCTGATCCTTCAGGTGAGAAACGCGAGTACGTGACGCACGCGAGCGCTGTGCACGGCCACACGCCTCAGGTGCACCAGTCCCCTCTGCATGCGCTATCTGCGCGGCCCCCTTAGATGCAGGAGTGGACGGGGCCTCGCGCTCCTCCAAGGGCCAATGGGCGTGGCCAGCGCAGTCACATGCTCGGTGGGTGAGTGGTGCAGGGAGGGCTATGAAAGCCATCTGCTGCGCCACCCGTCCCTCATAAATGTGTATGGTTGCGGCAGCAGTTGTTGTTGTTGTTCCCCCAGCGCCGCGGGCGGGGAGTCAGAGCAGAGGTGGATGTAGATCTCATGGGGCTCTAGGCAAGACACCAATTTGGGGCCCCATCTTCCTCACTGGATAGGTGTGGGCACGGGGATAGGTGTGGGCACGGGGATAGCTGTGGGGCACTGGGACAGGTGTGGGCACGGGACAGGTGTGGGCACGGGATAGGTGTGAGCGCTGTGATAGGTGTGGGCGCTGGGATAGGTGAGGGCACGTGATAGGTGTGGGCACGTGATAGGTGTGGGGACGTGATAGGTGTGGGCGCTGGGATAGGTGTGGGCGCTGGGATAGGTGTGGGCGCTGGGCACTGGGATAGGTGTGGGCACTGGGATTGGTGTGGGCACTGGGATTGGTGTGGGCACGGGGGAGGTGTGGGCACTGGGATAGGTGTGGGCACGGGATAATAGGATTTTGGTACTTACCAGGTAAATCCTTTTCTTTGAATCCATAGGGGGCACTGGAGTACTCTTGGGATATGGACGGCTTAGCAGAAACAAAGGCACTGAATATTTAAATTTAGAACTCTCCACCCCTCCATATCCCAGAGTACCTCAGTGTACGACCTCAGTGTTTTTTACTGAGCGAACAGGAACTATAGAGAGGTTGACAATGGAGAATTCCTATAACATAACGGACAACAACAAAGTTGACACATAACGTTACTGTCAACTAAACAGTTGACACCATAACCGATAGACCTTTATAAATTGAACCAATCGGTGAAAATGTGGTACCATAAGCTCCTCTGAGCTTAATACAACCCAGGTAAAACTGCTCTGGGTGGGCGTCCAGTGCCCCCTATGGATTCAAAGAAAAGGATTTACCTGGTAAGTACCAAAATCCTATTTTCTTTTTCATCCACTAGGGGTCACTGGAGTACTCTTGGGACGTACCAAAGCTTCCCTCGTGGGCGGGATAGCTGTTTGACACCTGTAACAGTAGGCGACCAAAGCTAGATGCTGATGCCGCAAACGTTTCAAAACTTGTAAACGCGCACAAACGTGTGCACTGAAGACTATGTAGCCGCGTCGTAGAAGCTCCACGACCAGCTGGTCATGACATTCCCACAGAACCTGTGGGATGAGCTATTACTGACGTAGGCGACTGTAACTTAGCCTTAAGGTAAGCCTGACGTGTAGTCAGTTTTATCCAACTGGATAATGTCTGCTGAGAAACTGGCTAACCCCAGTTAGCAGCATCATAGAGAACAAACAACGTATCCGTATTACGAACTGTAGACGTTCGGGACATATAAACGCGTAATGCGCGTACTACATTCAGAATTCTAGAATGTGTTGTCAACACAGGAAACACTATTGGTTTATTGATGTGAAAAATACGGTGGCTTGGAATACAAGGCACCCAAATTTGAAAACAAAACCCTTGCCGAAGCTAAGGCTAGAAGAAAAAACGTTTTCCAAGTGAGAAACTTAATCCCCATTTGTTGTAAGGGTTCAAAATATGAAAACTGTAAGAAATCTGAACCCAGCTTCAAGTCTCATGGCGCTGTAGGTGGGATAAATGGAGGCTGCACTCTGATGACACCTTGTAGAAAGTAGAGATGAGCGGGTTCGGTTCCTCGGAATCCGAACCCGCCCGAACTTCAGTTTTTTTTACACGGGTCCGAGCGACTCGGATCTTCCCGCCTTGCTCGGTTAACCCGAGCGCGCCCGAACGTCATCATCACGCTGTCGGATTCTCGCGAGGCTCGGATTCTATCGCGAGACTCGGATTCTATATAAGGAGCCGCGTGTCGCCGCCATTTTTCACACGTGCATTGAGATTCATAGGGAGAGGACGTGGCTGGCGTCCTCTCCGTTTATAGAGATTCGAGAAGAGAGTGAGACAGAGAGAGAGACAGTAGTAATTTTGGGGAGCATTAGGAGGAGTACTACTACTACTACTAGTACTTGCTGAAGTGATAGAGAGAGATAGTGTGACTGTATTATCTGACTTGTGGGGGAGACACGGACAGTGGGGAGCAGTTAGAGTCTGAGAGCAGGACTCAGGAGTACATATAACGTACAGTGCACACTTTTGCTGCCAGAGTGCCAGCCACACTGCCATTGTTTGTGACCACACTGACCACCAGTATAATATATATTGTGATTGTCTGCTTAGGACTCAGGAGTACTACTACTTGCAAGTTGCTGATAGTGTGACCAGTGACCTGACCACCAGTTTAATAATCACCACCAGTTTATGAGTTTAATATATATATATATATATATATATATATATATATATATATATATATATATATAATTGTATATAATATATATATAATATTGTATACCACCTAGCACCTACCCGTGTTTTTTTTTTTTTCTTCTTCTTTATATATACTACTATAGTAGCTTACTGTAGCAGTCTGCGGTGCTGCTGAGCTGACAGTGTCCAGCAGGTCCGTCATCAGTCATTACATAATAAATATATAATATATAATATATACCTGTCCGGCTGCAGTACTAGTGATATTATATATACACATATATATTGATTTCATCTCATTATCATCCAGTCTATATATTAGCAGCAGACACAGTACGGTAGTCCACGGCTGTAGCTACCTCTGTGTCGGCACTCGGCAGTCCATCCATAAGTATACTAGTATCCATCCATCTCCATTGTTTACCTGAGGTGCCTTTTAGTTGTGCCTATTAAAATATGGAGAACAAAAATGTTGAGGTTCCAAAATTAGGGAAAGATCAAGATCCACTTCCACCTCGTGCTGAAGCTGCTGCCACTAGTCATGGCCGAGACTATGAAATGCCAGCAACGTCATCTGCCAAGGCCGATGCCCAATGTCATAGTACAGAGCATGTAAAATCCAAAACACCAAATATCAGTAAAAAAAGGACTCCAAAACCTAAAATAAAATTGTCGGAGGAGAAGCGTAAACTTGCCAATATGCCATTTACCACACGGAGTGGCAAGGAACGGCTGAGGCCCTGGCCTATGTTCATGGCTAGTGGTTCAGCTTCACATGAGGATGGAAGCACTCAGCCTCTCGCTAGAAAACTGAAAAGACTCAAGCTGGCAAAAGCACCGCAAAGAACTGTGCGTTCTTCGAAATCCCAAATCCACAAGGAGAGTCCAATTGTGTCGGTTGCGATGCCTGACCTTCCCAACACTGGACGTGAAGAGCATGCGCCTTCCACCATTTGCACGCCCCCTGCAAGTGCTGGAAGGAGCACCCGCAGTCCAGTTCCTGATAGTCAGATTGAAGATGTCAGTGTTGAAGTACACCAGGATGAGGAGGATATGGGTGTTGCTGGCG
The DNA here is from genome assembly GCF_028390025.1 of Pseudophryne corroboree. Classification (NCBI taxonomy): domain Eukaryota; kingdom Metazoa; phylum Chordata; class Amphibia; order Anura; family Myobatrachidae; genus Pseudophryne; species Pseudophryne corroboree. The sequence goes on from NC_086444.1 coordinate 1,084,072,711, forward strand.
CTGGGGAGGAAATTGACCAGGAGGATTCTGATGGTGAGGTGGTTTGTTTAAGTCAGGCACCCAGGGAGACACCTGTTGTCCGTGGGAGGAATATGGCCATTGACATGCCTGGTGAAAATACCAAAAAAATCAGCTCTTCGGTGTGGAAGTATTTCAACAGAAATGCGGACAACAGGTGTCAAGCCGTGTGTTGCCTTTGTCAAGCTGTAATAAGTAGGGGTAAGGACGTTAACCACCTCGGAACATCCTCCCTTATACGTCACCTGCAGCGCATTCATAATAAGTCAGTGACAAGTTCAAAAACTTTGGGTGACAGCGGAAGCAGTCCACTGACCAGTAAATCCCTTCCTCTTGTAACCAAGCTCACGCAAACCACCCCACCAACTCCCTCAGTGTCAATTTCCTCCTTACCCAGGAATGCCAATAGTCCTGCAGGCCATGTCACTGGCAATTCTGACGAGTCCTCTCCTGCCTGGGATTCCTCCGATGCATCCTTGAGTGTAATGCCTACTGCTGCTGGCGCTGCTGTTGTTGCTGCTGGGAGTCGATCGTCATCCCAGAGGGGAAGTCGTAAGCCCACTTGTACTACTTCCAGTAAGCAATTGACTGTCCAACAGTCCTTTGCGAGGAAGATGAAATATCACAGCAGTCATCCTGCTGCAAAGCGGATAACTGAGGCCTTGACAACTATGTTGGTGTTAGACGTGCGTCCGGTATCCGCCGTTAGTTCACAGGGAACTAGACAATTTCTTGAGGTAGTGTGCCCCCGTTACCAAATACCATCTAGGTTCCACTTCTCTAGGCAGGCGATACCGAGAATGTACACGGACGTCAGAAAAAGACTCACCAGTGTCCTAAAAAATGCAGTTGTACCCAATGTCCACTTAACCACGGACATGTGGACAAGTGGAGCAGGGCAGGGTCAGGACTATATGACTGTGACAGCCCACTGGGTAGATGTATGGACTCCCGCCGCAAGAACAGCAGCGGCGGCACCAGTAGCAGCATCTCGCAAACGCCAACTCTTTCCTAGGCAGGCTACGCTTTGTATCACCGCTTTCCAGAATACGCACACAGCTGAAAACCTCTTACGGCAACTGAGGAAGATCATCGCGGAATGGCTTACCCCAATTGGACTCTCCTGTGGATTTGTGGCATCGGACAACGCCAGCAATATTGTGTGTGCATTAAATATGGGCAAATTCCAGCACGTCCCATGTTTTGCACATACCTTGAATTTGGCGGTGCAGGATTTTTTAAAAAACGACAGGGGTGTGCAAGAGATGCTGTCGGTGGCCAGAAGAATTGCGGGACACTTTCGGCGTACAGGCACCACGTACAGAAGACTGGAGCACCACCAAAAACAACTGAACCTGCCCTGCCATCATCTGAAGCAAGAAGTGGTAACGAGGTGGAATTCAACCCTCTATATGCTTCAGAGGTTGGAGGAGCAGCAAAAGGCCATTCAAGCCTATACAATTCAGCACGATATAGGAGGTGGAATGCACCTGTCTCAAGCGCAGTGGAGAATGATTTTAACGTTGTGCAAGGTTCTGATGCCCTTTGAACTTGCCACACGTGAAGTCAGTTCAGACACTGCCAGCCTGAGTCAGGTCATTCCCCTCATCAGGCTTTTGCAGAAGAAGCTGGAGACATTGAAGGAGGAGCTAACACAGAGCGATTCCGCTAGGCATGTGGGACTTGTGGATGGAGCCCTTAATTCGCTTAACAAGGATTCACGGGTGGTCAATCTGTTGAAATCAGAGCACTACATTTTGGCCACCATGCTCGATCCTAGATTTAAAGCCTACCTTGGATCTCTCTTTCCGGCAGACACAAGTCTGCTGGGGTTCAAAGACCTGCTGGTGAGAAAATTGTAAAGTCAAGCGGAACGCGACCTGTCAACATCTCCTCCTTCACATTCTCCCGCAACTGGGGGTGCGAGGAAAAGGCTCAGAATTCCGAGCCCACCCGCTGGCGGTGATGCAGGGCAGTCTGGAGCGACTGCTGATGCTGACATCTGGTCCGGACTGAAGGACCTGACAACGATTACGGACATGTCGTCTACTGTCACTGCATATGATTCTCTCACCATTGAAAGAATGGTGGAGGATTATATGAGTGACCGCATCCAAGTAGGCACGTCACACAGTCTGTACTTATACTGGCAGGAAAAAGAGGCAATTTGGAGGCCCTTGCACAAACTGGCTTTATTCTACCTAAGTTGCCCTCCCACAAGTGTGTACTCCGAAAGTGTGTTTAGTGCCGCCGCTCACCTTGTCAGCAATCGGCGTACGAGGTTACATCCAGAAAATGTGGAGAAGATGATGTTCATTAAAATGAATTATAATCAATTCCTCCGTGGAGACATTGACCAGCAGCAATTGCCTCCACAAAGTACACAGGGAGCTGAGATGGTGGATTCCAGTGGGGACGAATTGATAATCTGTGAGGAGGGGGATGTACACGGTGATATATCGGAGGATGATGATGATGAGGTGGACATCTTGCCTCTGTAGAGCCAGTTTGTGCAAGGAGAGATTAATTGCTTCTTTTTTGGTGGGGGTCCAAACCAACCCGTCATTTCAGTCACAGTCGTGTGGCAGACCCTGTCACTGAAATGATGGGTTGGTTAAAGTGTGCATGTCCTGTTTATACAACATAAGGGTGGGTGGGAGGGCCCAAGGACAATTCCATCTTGCACATCTTTTTTCTTTAATTTTTCTTTGCGTCATGTGCTGTTTGGGGAGTATTTTTTGGAAGGGCCATCCTGCGTGACACTGCAGTGCCACTCCTAGATGGGCCCGGTGTTTGTGTCGGCCACTAGGGTCGCTTATCTTACTCACACAGCTACCTCATTGCGCCTCTTTTTTTCTTTGCGTCATGTGCTGTTTGGGGAGGGTTTTTGGAAGGGACAGCCTGCGTGACACTGCAGTGCCACTCCTAGATGGGCCCGGTGTTTGTGTCGGCCACTAGGGTCGCTTATCTTACTCACACAGCTACCTCATTGCGCCTCTTTTTTTCTTTGCGTCATGTGCGGTTTGGGGAGGGTTTTTTGGAAGGGACATCCTGCGTGACACTGCAGTGCCACTCCTAGATGGGCCCGGTGTTTGTGTCGGCCACTAGGGTCGCTTATCTTACTCACACAGCTACCTCATTGCGTCATGTGCTGTTTGGGGAGGGTTTTTTGGAAGGGACATCCTGCGTGACACTGCAGTGCCACTCCTAGATGGGCTAGGTGTTTGTGTCGGCCACTAGGGTCGCTTATCTTACTCACACAGCTACCTCATTGCGCCTCTTTTTTTCTTTGCGTCATGTGCTGTTTGGGGAGGGTTTTTTGGAAGGGCCATCCTGCGTGACACTGCAGTGCCACTCCTAGATGGGCCAGGTGTTTGTGTCGGCCACTAGGGTCGCTTAGCTTAGTCATCCAGCGACCTCGGTGCAAATTTTAGGACTAAAAATAATATTGTGAGGTGTGAGGTATTCAGAATAGACTGAAAATGAGTGGAAATTATGGTTTTTGTGGTTAATACTACTTTGGGATCAAAATGACCCCCAAATTCTATGATTTAAGCTGTTTTTTAGGGTTTTTTGAAAAAAACACCCGAATCCAAAACACACCCGAATCCGACAAAAAAAATTCGGTGAGGTTTTGCCAAAACGCGGTCGAACCCAAAACACGGCCGCGGAACCGAACCCAAAACCCGAAAAATTTCAAGTGCACAGCTCTAGTAGAAAGGTGTGTACCGACGCAATAGAGTCAAACGTCTTTGAAAATAAATTGACAACACAGATACCTGCACCCTCAGTGTAGATAAACGCAGTTCTCCATCCCACCCCGTCTGTAAAATAACAGAATACGGGTAACTTGAAAGATGATGTCGGAAACTTCCGAGCTTCACACCAACCTATATAGGCACACCAAATTCTGTAATAATGAGCTGCCGTAACCGGCTTCCTAGCTCGTAACATGGTTGGTATAACCGATACTGTAATGCCCTATCTCTTTTCTTAAGAGGGCGGTCTCAACCACCACCCCGTCAACCGCAGCCGCGGTACATAGGTAAATAGGGGTAAAAGAACGGTCCCTGTTGTAACAGGTTGGACGTAGTATGAGCGGGCAAGGATCGTGTGCGAGTATTCCTTGGAGATTCGAGAAGCAAGCTCTCCGAAACCCATGAGATATCACTAGTATGACTGTGACGAACTGTCTTATGATCCGTTTTAGCAACGGAGAGAGCAGCGGAAAACGGTGGACCCAGATACACGAGGCTGTACGACCACGCGAATGTGAGAGCCTCCACCGCCACTGCCCTTGTGATCTGTCGTTCTGTACACATACTGAGCGTTTGTAATTGTGGCGAGATGCCATCATGTACACCTGAAGGTAACCCCACCTGTGGACCCACATGTGAAACACCTCTGGATTTAATGCCCAGTTTTCTGGATGAAAATCCCGACGGCTAAGATCATCTGTCTAACAGATGTCCACTCCCGGAATGAACCCCGTCGACAATATCACCTTGTGGTATTCTGGGCAATTGAGGATTCGAGCTACCTCCCGCATTGCCATGCGGCTTCTCGGTCCTCCCTGGATGTTGTGAATGCAACTCCCGTTGCGTTGTCTGACTGCACTTGGACAGACTGAAAGCGAAGCATGTAGTGCATTGTAAATTGCACGGAGTTCCAGGACATTTATAGACAGCAATCTGTCGTGATCCGTTTTAGAACCCCTGTCGCTGACCTTTTTAACTACAACTCCTCAACCTCTGAGACTCTCGCCCAGAGTATAGACACCCTCGCCCCCCTGTGGGAAACGCGAGTGAAACCCGGCGAACTAGAGCGCTTCGAAAACACATCATTGCTCCTAATAGGCGAATACACCAATGTACCGCTAGTGTGCGTGGCTTTTGCACTAATTGTACTAGATGGTATAATCTGTTCTTTCTGGTGTAGTAGGTAAATCTCTTTGATTTACCGTATCTATACTCATACCTAGGAATTGAAGTCGTTCAGACGGAATTAGATGCGATTGTTTTTGAACTTGACACTGCAACCGTGGTGTACGTTAGTAGCGCAAGTAAGAGGAACCTCTGTTGAGACAGAGTTCTTATGAGCAGATCGTCTAAGTATGGAACGATTGTCACTGCCAGGGCTCTGAGATGAGCTATCATCACCAACATCACTTTGGTGAATACCCGAGGCGCTGACAAGAGGCCAAACGGTAGAACCTGAAACGGTTAATGGTTGTGGCGTATTGCAAAACGCAAGAACCTGTGATGCGGTGACCAAACCGGAATGGGTAAATACGCATTCTGAAGATCAAGCGCAATCATGCAATCTTGTGGCTCCAAATATGCAAATACTAACCGCAGAAATCCATTTTCAAACTGTAGTAAGCGACTTGCTGATTGAGACTGCGACGGAGCCCTCCGGCTTCGGTACCCCAAACAGAGGGGAATAAGTAACCCTGACTCTGTTGGTGTACCAGGCCTGGAAATAAAAACAGCTGAAACCAGCAGAGACTGAATGGCAACCTGCCAAAACGCCTAATTTCGTCCGACAGAGGCAGTCTTGTCTTTTAACCTTTAAATAGCGGATACATCCATGAGTGGATGTCTGGAAACCCGGCAAATGTAACGTGTAAAGGCGCGTTTCCACAATTGGAAATTCGAGATGGCCTAAGAGGCCGTCAAGCCACTGGCTTGTTGACTTTAGCGCCCTGGCGTTACAAGTCGTGACTGTTTTTGTACCACAGCCTTGAAAAGACTGAAGTCTAAAGACTTTAAACGCCGGACCAAAGTATTCCGTTTTGATACCGGAGGAGGCAATGGCTAGACTTTACCTACCTACCTACCCCCCCCCCCCCCCCGCCTTGGCCTGAATATCAAATTTAGTACCAAACAACTTCTGGCCTTGTCGTGCTGAAACTAGCGACGATAAAAAGCGAGAATCGAGGTAACAGGCGTCAGCAGAAGCTTTACAGAGATACTCTGCAGCTTCTTATTAACGATAAGTCTAACGTGATCGTCATTGTTTCCATACATAGAGCGCCTAGTGACCCAAATGTATCTTGGGTCTTTATAATGTTTGACACAGACGAATTCACCAGTGGCGGATTCTCCCATTTAGATGTGGAAACGGGTAAATAGACTTAAATCTTAGTCAGATATTCTAAATAAGAAACTCATTGAAGATCTGTCGTTTATTAAATTCGACGGATTAGATGTTAGAGTCTCCTTAGTCTCTGTAAATTTGAGACATTGACTCACTGGTCATTAGCAATGTATGGTTGCCCAAACCCCGCACTATCTGACTGCTGGTCTAATGTACCCTTCTCACTCGTAGTTATCGCTGTGAGGTTTGACATAGAATTTGTCAGACTGCATTAAATGATAAGACCAGTTAAATTAACACCCTGGTACCCAAAAGGAAGTTGGACCTTTGGAAAGTCTGAGACTCCTCCGTTAGAGCTGGCGGAGTAACTTCCGAGACTCCGATCTTACCGCTCCTGTCGAACGGAGTCAATTTGAATTGCCAATGCTTAACATAGGATCTGGGAATGAACAGGCTTCCGGAGTGGAAACCTACAACGCAACTGAATCTGTGGTAGATTTATGTACAGACATTGTAGTAAACCTTGTTTTTAGTCTGTTTTGGAGCCTTACTCCTTATACACACAGACACCACAATAGCCAAAGGACAGACACTTGCACGACTCAGTAAAATCTTTACTTAAGGTGTGTAATATATATATATATATATTTTTATGTCGAAATACAGTTCACATGGCTAGCCTATGTGAAACCTGAACCAAAATTCCCACTAACACCCCTGCGCCTCCGTGTGGAGTAGAGATGTAGTGCAGGAATGTTCTGGAATTACAAACTGGAAGAAACAGGAAGCATGGTTAAAATGGCCCCCATGCCATGCTTACACTGAAAATCACAGGACAGGTTACAATACCTGCTGCAGTGTTAATATAGGCTCAATAGCCTATTATACAGTGATAATCACTGTCTAGTAAACAGTAATAAACACATGCAGGTTACAATACATGCCTTCAGTGTTAATATAGACTCAATAGCCTATTATACCCTGCATAATCACAGGCAGGTCACAATCCAGTTAATATAAACACTGCCTGCAGTTAATTTTGTATTAACATTCCTATAGATATGGCAGCCTGCTATTTCCCCTTGCAGCCGCGCTGTAATCAGCCAGGCCCCCCCCCCCCCTCTCTGTACTCCCTGTAGCGCTGTGTTAGCGGTGAGCCGGGAAGCTCATTGCAGGGAGGCGAGAGACACATTGCAAAGTTAAAAGTAAAAATGAAAAATTAATAAAATCTTCCACCAAGTGTGGGAAGTCCCCACAAGCCTTGTTATTGCTGTGAGCACGGAAAAAACACTGAGGTACTCTGGGATATGGAGGGGTGGAGAGTTCTAAATTTAAATATTCAGTGCCTTTGTTTCTGCTAAGCCGTCCATATCCCAAGAGTACTCCAGTGACCCCTAGTGGATGAAAAAGAAAGGTGTGGACACGGGATAGGTGTGGGCACGGGAGAGGTGTGGGCACTGGGAGAGGTGTGGGCACTGGGAGAGGTGTGGGCACTGGGTTAGGTGGGATGGGGGCAGGCATGGGAACACTGACCTATAGTTGCTGCACTCTGCTTGGCCTGCCCACCGACAGCAGCATCGTGAGCAGACCCTCAGGCTGCGGCTCCAATGTGGCGGGGACATGTAGCCACAGGGCGGCGGGAGAGGTCTGGAGGCCGGCGTATGTGTCACTGAGCCAAGGATCTGCGGTGGTAACAGAATCCCGTCTGTGAGGAGTCGGCGGGAGGACCCGGACAGGACCCGGCCACAGAGCCCCATGCAGTGCGCTCTCCCGGCTGTAGAGATGGGTGGAGCCGACACTGAGAAAAGCCCCGCCTGCAGCGCCCGGTTTTCGTGATCCTTACTGCAGGCGGGACCCAGGTGTGGAGGGGCTGTCTCTGCGGCTGCCAAATTGCCATCTCCCAGGCCAGTGGGGGAATCCAGCAACAGCTTAGGGCTGGAGAAAGCCTCAGAGAATTACAGCCGGTGTGAGGAGGAATGAATACCATTAGGTACCACTGTGACGTAGGACAATCTCCTATATAATGTGCCTGGCCCTGTAACGCGAGCTCAGACGCTGTACATGTGACGGGCTCTGTGACTCCGCCCACCGCTGTGACTCCACCCAGCGTTAGAGGGCCAGGCACAGACAAGGCAAATATATAGGAGATGTATTATATATATATATATATATATACATATACATATATAGACCCTTTTGTCAGTAACAGCAGGGTCCTAAGTGACGTTAATACGTCCTTAATGTGCACTAATCACGTACTGAATGCTCTTTTTTTTTTTTGTGTGAATCTAATCAGGAAACATTATGGTCGACATAGGAAACAGTATCCGTGTCGATATCAGGGAGTAATAACTAAGCAAAATAACGTTTTTTTTGCGCAGGGGTCTGAGGGAAATATAGCTATGAACCTGAAATAGATATTTCTACGTCTGTGACACAGATTTTTGCAACCTTACTATCTCATATATATATATATATATATATATATATATATATATATATATATATATATATATATATATATATATATATATATATATATAGAGAGAGAGAGAGAGAGAGAGATAATCTCTATATCTATCTATTAGAGATGAGTGGATTCGGTTTTACTCGGTTTTACTCGGTTCTCAAAACCGAATCTTATTGGCTATCCAAAACACGTGACATCCGTGAGCCAATAAGATTCGGTTTTGAGAACCGAGTAAAACCGAATCCGCTCATCTCTACTATCTATATCTATCTATCTATCTATCTATCTATCTATCGTTTCCTCTTGGGGAAAAAAAAACATACAGCCATCGACATGTTGACACATGCACCAAGCCCCATCAGGAGTCGGCGGTGCCGACAGGGTCACTCCCACAGCCGTTTGTGGAAAGAGCACTCAGCCTCAGACATGCCGACACACGTGTACCAAACACCCACCGCCACACCGGCATATAGGGGACAGACCCACAGTAAAGTCTGTCAGGGAGACACAGATGGAGTTTGCCAGCTCACAACCTAGCGCTCAATCCCGGTTCTGAAACCCTTATATAATGCCTCAGACCTGTAGCGCTTTTATAATTAACTTCTATTGCACCAAATCAACTGTGCCCCCCCCCCCCCCCTTTTCACTCTGTTATGTGTACAGTAGTGTGAGGAAGGACCAGCGTCTCTACAGCTCTGTGGTGAGAAAATGCCGCTGATGAGAGCTATGAGGGCTAAGCCACGCCCACTTAATGGCGCGCTTCAGCCCCGCTATTTTTCATCATATTTATACTGGCGGGGTCAGGAATTACCACTCTATTCCAGTCACATATGAGGATTTATATGTTGCCCCCCCCCCCCGCACCCTACAGTGCCGCCGTGTGTGGGAGCATGGCGTGCAGCGCGAACGCTGTGCGGTACCTCAGAAGCCGTCACCGAAGTCTTCTTTTCTTCTTCTACTCACCTGTCTTCTGGCTCTGCAAGGGGCATGACGCCGGGCTCTGGGAATGAACCCCTAGGCGTACCTAGTGTTCCAAACCCTCAGGAGCTAATGGTGTCCTGTAGCCAAAGAAGCAGAGCCTTTAAACTCACTAGAAGTAGGTCTGACTTCTCTCCCCTAAGTCCCACGAAGCAGGGAGACTGTTGCCAGCAGTTCTCCCTGAAAATAAAAAACCTAACATAAGTCTTTTCCGAGAAACTCCGTAGAGCTCCTCAGAGTGCATACAGTCTGCCTGGGCACAGATCTAAACTGGAGTCTGGAGGAGGGGCATAGAGGGAGGAGCCAGGTCACACCATTTGAAAGTCTTAAAGTGCCCATGTCTCCTGCAGATCCCATCTATACCCCATGGTTCTTGAAGTGACCCCAGCATCCTCTAGGACGTATGAGAAAAAAAAAAAATCTTCCAGTTGAAGAAGGGAAATACTCTGAGAAGTAAAAGGGAATGTTTTGTAGAACCTTCAAATGAGGCAAACGTCACCTATTGTACCATTTGCAAAATATAAATGCACTTCTCAATGGAAAAGCCAGTCTTAACTCGAGAATCTCCAGAGGAATAGGAGCAGGAAAGTAAACATAAAACCTTCAGGTGGGAACCAGCATTCCTCACACTAAATTCATGTCAAGGAGCAAAGAAGGTAAGAAAGAATGATTCTGCACACGTGCCTAGTCCTATCTTTTACGAAATCAGGATTTTGGTACTTACCGATAAATCCCTTTCTCCGATTCCACAGGGGCCACTGGAGCGCAGTTACAATGGGGAAATAGTATGCAGTAATTGGGAGCTGGCACTTTAAAATTCTAATACTGTGGCTAGCTCCTCCCCTACTATCTCCCCTCCAAGCCAGTCTACGTAAAACTGTGCCCGAGGAGAGCTGTAATAAACAAACCTTAAGGTAGAGGAGGTTAATGACGCCCTGTAAACCAGGATAACACAAACCAAACCTGGAACAGAACCTAACAAAAAACAGGCTAACCTGAACTCAACAAGCAGTCATATATTGATCTGCAAACCGTTAAGCAAAAAACAAGGAGGAAACAGCGCTGGGTGGGCGTCCAGTGGCCCCTGTGGAATCGGAGAAAGGGATTTATCGGTAAGTACCAAAATCCCGATTTCTCCTTCATCCACTAGGGGCCACTGGAGCGCAGTTACAATGGGGACGTCCCAGAGCTCCCAAAACGGGTGGGAGAGCGCTGAGAGTCCTGTAAAACCGCTCGGCCAAACTGAGATGCAGAGGCCGCAAAAGTGTCAAACTTGTAGAATTTGACAAACGTATGACGGCCCGACCAAGTAGCCGCCCGACATAAAGTAGTCATGGAGACCCCACGGGCAGCGGCCCACGAAGGTCCCACAGAGCGCGTGGAGTGCGCTGAAATGGAAGATAGGGGTTCCCGAGAAGCTGCCAAATAAGCTTGTCTGATGGTCAGTCGAATCCATCGAGACAAGGTCTGCTTAGAAGCCGGCCAACCACGGCGAGCAGCATCGTAGAGAACAAATAATGAATCTGACTTCCGAATAGCTGAAGTCCTATCCACATAGATCTTGAGCGCCCGGATTCGAGATCATTGGACGTTGTCAGGAGAGTCCCCCGAGAGGGCCGGGACCACAAGCAGCTGATTGATGTGAAAAGCAGACTCCACCTTAGGTAGAAAAGACATACGAGTACGAAGCTCAGCCCTATCCGCATGAAACACCAGGTAAGGAGACCTACAAGAGAGAGCCACAAGTTCCGACACCCGTCTAGCTGAAGCCAGCGCCAGGAGAAGAACCACCTTCCAGGTGAGATATTTTATCTCTACTGATTCCAGGGGCTCAAACAATTAAGACTGCAGAAAAGACAGGACCAGACCGAGGTCCCATGGCGCTGTCGGAGGGCGGAAGGGAGGCTGTATTCGAAGAACCCCTTGAAAGAAAGTCTGAACCTCAGGCAGCAAGGCTAACTTTTTCTGGAAGAAAACCGAAAGAGCAGAGACCTGCACCTTTAGTGAACCCAGTCTTAGGCCTGCTGAAAAACCCGCCTGCAAAAAACGGAGAAGACGGGCTAAGCTAAACACGGAAGGAGAAAATTCTCGACGTTCACACCAGTCTACATAAGCCTTCCAAATGCGGTAGTAGTGAGAAGATGTGACTGACTTTCTAGCCCGAAGCATAGTAGGGATAACTGTACGAGGAATCCCTTTCCTTTTCAAGATGGCTTTCTCAACAGCCACGCCGTCAAACGTAGCCTGCGTAGGTCTGGATAAAGAAAAGGACCCTGTTGTAGAAGATCGTCTCGTAGTGGCAGGGGGCCAAGGCTCGGCCACTGACAACAGGTGTAGGGTGGAGTACCAAACCCTGCGTGGCCAATCTGGAGCCACCAGGAGGACCAGAGCGTCTTCTCTCTTGATGCGTTGCAGAACCCTCGGCAACAGCGGGAAAGGAGGAAAGTGGTAAACGAACCGGAAATTCCAAGGAGCCGTGAGGGCATACACGCCCGCCGCCGCGTCCCTTGTCCGAGAGTAATAAAGACGCAACTGATGGTTCCGGCGAGACGCCATGAGGGCGATCTGTGGTTTTCCCCACCGGCGTACCAGTTGCCAAAACACCTGGGGATGTAGTGACCACTCTCCCGGGTGCATGTCCTGGCGGCTTAGATAATCGGCTTCCCAATTGTCCACTCCCGGAATACATATCGAAGAGAAGGACAGAGCATACTTCTCCGCCCAGAGAAGGATGTTGGTGACCTCCCTCATCGCCGCCCGGCTGCGAGTGCCGCCCTGACGGTTGATGTACGCTACCGTCGTGGCGTTGTCGGACTGAACTCTGACCGCTCGACCGCGCAGTAGGTGATGTGCCTGAAGCAGGGCATTGTACACCGCCCTTAGTTCGAGAATGTTTATGGGGAGAGCGGATTCGTGGATTGACCAGCGCCCCTGAAACCGATGTTCCAGGGTCACTGCCCCCCAGCCTCGCAGACTGGCGTCCGTGGTGAGGAGAGTCCAATACCATATACCGAACCGTCTTCCTTCCAACAGATGTGTCGACTGGAGCCACCAGAGCAGCGACGACCGTGCCTTTGGAGATAGCGTCACCCGCTGATGAAGGAACAGATGAGATCCTGACCACTGATGTAGAAGACACAGCTGAAACGGTCGAGAGTGGAAGCGAGCGTACGGAAGAGCTTCGAACGCTGCTACCATCTTTCCCAGAAGGCGAATGCACAGATACACTGACACCCGACGGTGTCGAAGAACCAATCTTACCAGTGTCTGCAGAGACAGTATCTTGTCCTGCGGAAGGAAAACCCTCTGACGGACTGTGTCGAGAATCATCCCCAGAAACAACAGCCGTTGTGAGGAGCATAAGTGAGACTTCGGGAAATTCAGGATCCACCCGTGTCGAATCAGAAGGTCCTGTGTCATCCGGATATTCTGAAGTAACCGTTCTGCTGAGCTTGCTTTTATTAGCAGATCGTCCAGATAGGGAACAATTGTCACACCCTGCTTCCGAAGTAGGGCCATCATGACCGCCATGACCTTTGTGAACACTCTGGGAGCAGAAGAGAGACCGAAAGGAAGGGCCTGGAACTGTAAATGAGCGTCCTGTATTGCGAACCGGAGAAAAGCCTGATGAGGAGGCCAAATGGGAACAAGTAAGTATGCATCCTTGATGTCTAAGGATGCCAGAAACTCGTTTTTTTCCAACCCCGCAATAACAGACTGGAGGGACTCCATCTTGAACTTGAATACCTTCAAATACGGATTGAGATCTATCAAGTTCAGGATTGGCCTGACCGAGCCGTCCGGCTTCGGTACCAGAAACAGGCTTGAGTAATAGCCCCGTTTCCGATGATGAGAGGGAACAGGGATCACCACCCTTGCGGATAGAAGCTTCTGAACCGCTGCCTGTAAGGCAACTCCTCGGTTGTCGGAAACTGGCAAACCCGTGGTAAAAAAACGCTGGGGCGGTTGTTCCTGAAAATCGAGCTTGTAACCGCAAGTGATTAGATCCCGGACCCAAGCGTCTGGGCAGGACTGTATCCAGATCTCCTTGAAATCCCACAGACGAGCTCCCACCCTGTGATCTCCCAGGTGGGAGGGAAGCCCGTCATGTGGTGGTAGTGGTAGAGGACTTAACCTCTGACTGGGCTGAGGCTGCGGAACCTCTACCCCTGCCGCCGCCTCTACCTCTATGGCCACGGAAGGCAGAAGCTCCACCCCTGGCCTCGAAACCTGGAAGGGGCACGAAAGGATCGAAAAGAGGGACCCCTATATGGCCTGCAAGTGGCTGGAGCAGCAGAAGGAAGATAAGTCGACTTACCTCCGGTGGCCTGAGAGATCCAGGCATCCAGATCCTTACCAAACAGAAACTCACCCGTAAAGGGCAACGCTTCTGCCGCCCTTTTGGATTCCGTATCCGCCTGCCACTGCCGGAACCAGAGAGCTCTGCGGGCCGCAATTGCTAAAGCGGAAATTCTAGCTCCGAGAATACCCATGTCCTTGGATACTTCGCAAAGATAAAGGGCTAATTCACGGATGTGTTCCGCCAACTCTATCAATTGATCCGCCGTCAATTCGTCACGAATTCCAGAGGACAAATGCTCCGCCCAAGTTTCGATCACCTTGTTGACCCAACAACCTACCTGCGCCGGGCGATGTAATACCCCTACCGCAGAGAAAATATTCTTTAAGGTAGATTCCAACTTCCTATCTGACGCCTCCTTAAGCGAAGTTGCACCCGGAACCGGTAGGACCGTCTTTTTGGACAGATGAGATACCGAAGGATCCACAATCGGAGAGGTCTCATAACGTGTCCTGCTATCTGCGGGAAAAGGATAGGAAGACAACAGTTTTCTTGATACCTGAAATTTTGCGTCTAGATGTTTCCAGGCTGCCGTTATGAGCGCATCCAGCTCCTCCGAAACTGGAAAGGTCACCGGCAGGCATTGGTTGGTGCCAAACCTTGAAGGGCGTAAGGCGTCCTGCCCCGTCTCTTCCACCTGTAATACTGAGCGAATAGCAGTAATAAGAGCCTCTATACCCTGAGCTACTGGTTCAGAGTTCCCGTATACCTGATCCTCATCAGTATCCTGTATATCAACATCCTGTATATCCTGTACATCTAACCCCGCCTCATCTAATTGAGGCATATCATCGTCAAAGTCCTGCAACACAGAGGCTAGCAATCTCTTTTTAGAAGCCTGTTGAGGGGGGCTAAAGGACGGGGCTTGGGAAGGGATCACAGCCCTAGAAAGCCCTTCCACTGACTTTGCCAATGAGACAGCCCATGCAGGTTCTGGCTCCAGTACCTGGACAAGCTGTCGGAACCGGGCCGCCTCCCTATCTTCCCGAGAGGCTTTAAGTTCCCCAGTCAGCAGGGACATAACATCTGTGAGTTGTGTCGTCCATGTCGGGGTGCTCTGGGGTTCTGAGGAGGGCTGAGCTGATGGCTGCGACTCCTAACATAAAATCTTACCCTGCTTTTGTGTTGCCTTGGAGCCTTTACTGGCCATGGCAGCACCTAACACTGTGACCCTCCCCCACAGGAAAACAGCACTAGGCAGAAGGGGAGGGAGGGGAGAAAGCAGGGAAAAATGCAGCCACAGCAGCCTGATCTATCCTGCACGATACTGTGCAGCGACAGGCTGTAATTAAGATATAGGTGCCCCCCTTCCCCACTGTAACAGCCTCACTGTGCTCCATGGCGCTCCTCCGTCCCGCGCTGCTGAAAGGGAATGGCCACCAGCACGCGCTACTTCCGGCGGTGCAGAGTGGGACTAAGCTCCGCCCCCCTCTGCAAAGGCGCCAGATTCAAAGTTGCTTTGCGCCTTTTGCCGGATCCCCGTAGCGGCTCTGTGAGCCTGCGCTGGCGGGGATCTGAGCAGAGAGGGGGGCGAGCGGGAGAGGGGGGCGAGCGGGCGGGAGGTTCTCACAAATAAATAAATCATAAAATCAATATAAGTTTGTGGTAAGACTCGAACACAGGTCTATGTGCACCCAATATAGAGCATTAGCCCTCTAAGCCATGAGGCTTTTAGTCCCCTGTAACCTTATTCAAACCCCCCTGCCACCCTGTGATCTCAACACTGCAGAGAGCCTGGGGGGAAGAGGGGAGGGGGAGTAGGGTGAGGAAGCACACACTCACCTTTTCTGTGGTGGAGTGGCCCCGACACACGCAGCGGTGTCCGGCCACTGATACTCACCGCTGCCATGCTGCCGGAATCTTCTGCTGGTGGAGCGGCCCCGACACGCGCCGCACGCAGCGGTGTCCGGCCAGCTCAGGAGAGCTCAGTGTCTCCCTCAGCCGGGGCCCATCCCGAGCCGCACGCAGCTGCAATGGGACCCCGCCGGCAGCCTCCCGCGGTGCAGACTGGCAGTGGCAAAGCTGCCAGTCTGTGTGTGTAAGTAAGAAAAAAAAATAAAAAATTCTTCAGCTAAAACCCAAGTGAACCAGCTCCCTTGGGCACTAACTAAGACTGGCTTGGAGGGGAGATAGTAGGGGAGGAGCTAGCCACAGTATTAGAATTTTAAAGTGCCAGCTCCCAATTACTGCCTACTATTTCTCCATTGTAACTGCGCTCCAGTGGCCCCTAGTGGATGAAGTTGAAAACTAGCTTAAATTGCAAAACCATTAAAAGCCTGCACACTTGCTGAAATAAAAAGGCTTGGTGATGGTCTGGCCAAAGATGAAGATGCTGATGGCTGACTGCCAGTGATTGGCAGATCAGTGTACCAGGATAGACTGGGCCATCTACAGCAATGATATTAGCAAAGAACCTACTAAATGTTTAGAGGAGTTGGGTGGAATAAAGGTCAGATGAATCAGAATGGCTACCAGCCCCTTGGTGAGATAATACCCCAGGATATGGCACCATACAGATTTGTCAAACAGCCCCTGTTGGCACGCCAGGTTACATGAGAATCTTCTAGCGCTGGGGTCTCTTTTGCTTCCTTTTTGTTTAAAATGCGCCTTAAGGTCTGTACACACTGGCCAATATATCGGCCATTCTATTGAACGGCCAATATATCGCGGGTCCGTTAACCAGTGTGTACGGGCAATATGTCCGTGAACTCCGCCGTTCACAGACATATCGTGTCGGCCCCGCAGCACAGCCGACGGCCAATATATCTACACACATCGCTGTGTGTGTACGGACGACCAGCCGCCCGCCTGAACACATGCTGCGGCGGCCGGCGGTGATTGACAGCTGAACCGGGCGGGCGTGTGTACACGGCCGCCCAGATCATGACGTCAGTCCCCGACATATCGGGCAGTGTGTATGCACAACACACTGCCCGATCCGTCCATAGATATATCTGCAGAACAACTGATCGGCAGATATATCTATCAGTGTGTACCCACCTTTAGTCGCAATGCAACTAGGTTGCACAAGGAGACTGTGCCGATTACATTGATATAGGACACACATATCTGTGTGTGACGAAGTGCTACAATGTAGCAACCACAGCTTTTTTCCAATGCAAGTTCTGTTCTGCTTTGTACAGGTTGAGTATCCCTTATCCAAAATGCCTGGGACCAGAGGTATTTTGGATATCGGATTTTTCCGTATTTTGGAATAATTGCATACCATAATGAGATATCATGGTGATGGGGCCTAAATCTAAGCACAGAATGCATTTATGTTTCATATACACCTTATACACACAGCCTGAAGGTCATTTAATACAATATTTTTAATAACTTTGTGTATTAAACAAAGTTTGTGTACATTGAGTCATCAAAAAACAAAGGTTTCACTATCTCACTCAAAAAAGTCTGTATTTCGGAATATTTGGATATGGGATACTCAACCTGTATATAGACTCAGGCACTCACAATATACAAGTATCATATCAAATTAATCAGCACATTCTCCTTGTGCATCCTAGTCACTTCGCGTTGTGACTACAAACATTTTTTGGCAAAAAAAAAAAAAAGATTCCAGATGTTAAGAGTTGCATGGGACCTCTGGCGTCTCATGCTGCATGGCATATTGAGGTGGGATGCATGAGGACACATCTATATGATTACAGTTTATGACAGAGTGGCAATACTAACAAATCTCTCTCAGTAGAACCCATAGACATCCACAAGATCCTGAAAATAAAAGTACTTAGGTGCTTGTGATTGAAAACAAAGCTTCACAGTGGTCTACACTGATGTACAGTAGACTGCAGGTGGCCACAAGTTGGAACTATGGGGGTCACTCAGAGATGATCGCACGCTGCCGATTTTCGCAGCGCAGCGATAAGTAAAAAAAAAAACCGCACAGCCGATCGCAAGGCAATTGACAGGAAGATTGCGTTTATGTGTGTCAACTGACCGTTTTCTAGGAGCGGTAGGGAAAACGCAGGCCTGTCCAGGTGTTTGCAGGGTGGGTATCTGACGTCAATTCCCGGGACCTCCATCGCTAGGATCATCGCACAGGATAAGTAACTTCAGTGCTGGTCTTGTTTTGCACAAAATGTTTTTGTACCGCTCGGCTGCACATGCGATCACACACTTGCAAAGCGCAAATGCACTCCCCCGTGGGCAGCGACTATGCGTTTGTACGGCTGCTAAAAGTAGCTAGCAAGCGATCAACTCGGAATGAGGGCCAATGTGCAATGGAAACGTAAAAGCAGAACATGAAGACTATATGGCTGTAATTCTGCACCTATGCGAGACAGACTGGTCCCCTATAAAACTGTGTGTGTGAAACACCACTGCAATGTCACTCATCTGCAGTTGTGGATAATGAAAGTACTCTTTTCCCCAATGGTATCCTTGATTTTCTTCTGTTCAGAGAAGAAAGAAGCTTCACAGATGTGTTGTCTGCAGCATAAAATGTTAGTCATAGGATCTATCTAATGGAGTCCAAAGACAGGTCTGCTACATAGGACCAAGCTTCATGGATACAGGAATCCGGAAGCATTAGCTACACTCTTGGTGTGGCATCCTGCAATTAGTAAATGTACCTGTCACCATAACTAGTACGATTTTAAGAAAACAGTGGCTGCGATGGGAGGACTAAAATGCTGCAAGGGATGCAGCTATAACAGCCACTAAGAGGCTATACTGCAACTTTTATGCAAAAATAACTAGCTGTAAGGGACTCCCAATAAAAAATAATAATAAGATTTTACTCACCGGTAAATCTATTTCTAGTAGTCCGTAG
Organism: Pseudophryne corroboree; assembly: GCF_028390025.1. Taxonomy (NCBI): domain Eukaryota; kingdom Metazoa; phylum Chordata; class Amphibia; order Anura; family Myobatrachidae; genus Pseudophryne; species Pseudophryne corroboree. Next base: position 1,084,091,431 of record NC_086444.1, read on the forward strand.
TGGATGCTGGGAACTCCGAAAGGACCATGGGGAATAGCGGCTCCGCAGGAGACTGGGCACAACTAAAGAAAGCTTTAGGTCACCTGGTGTGCACTGGCTCCTCCCACTATGACCCTCCTCCAAGCCTCAGTTAGGACACTGTGCCCGGACGAGCTGACATAATAAGGAAGGATTTTGAATCCCGGGTAAGACTCTTACCAGCCACACCAATCACACCGTATAACTCGTGATACTATACCCAGTTTAACAGTATGAAAACAACTGAGCCTCTCAACAGATGGCTCAACAATAACCCTTTAGTTAACAATAACTATGTACAAGTATTGCAGACAATCCACACTTGGGACGGGCGCCCAGCATCCACTACGGACTACGAGAAATTGATTTACCGGTGAGTAAAATCTTATTTTCTCTGACGTCCTAGTGGATGCTGGGAACTCCGAAAGGACCATGGGGATTATACCAAAGCTCCCAAACGGGCGGGAGAGTGCGGATGACTCTGCAGCACCGAATGAGAGAACTCAAGGTCCTCCTCAGCCAGGGTATCAAATTTGTAGAATTTTGCAAACGTGTTTGCCCCCGACCAAGTAGCAGCTCAGCAAAGTTGCAAAGCCGAGACCCCTCTGGCAGCCGCCCAAGATGAGCCCACCTTCCTTGTGGAATGGGCTTTTACTGATTTAGGATGCGGAAGTCCCGCCGCAGAATGCGCCAGCTGAATTGTGCTACAAATCCAGCGAGCAATAGTCTGCTTAGAAGCAGGAGCACCCAGCTTGTTGGGTGCATACAGGATAAATAGCGAGTCAGTTTTCCTGACTCCAGCCGTCCTGGAAACATAAATTTTCAAGGCCCTGACTACGTCCAGCAACTTGGAATCCTCCAAGTCCCTAGTAGCCGCAGGCACCACAATAGGTTGGTTCAAGTGAAAAGCTGATACCACCTTAGGGAGAAACTGGGGACGAGTCCTCAATTTCGCCCTATCCATATGGAAAATCAGATAAGGGCTTTTACATGACAAAGCTGCCAATTCTGACACGCGCCTGGCTGAAGCCAAGGCCAATAACATGACCACTTTCCACGTGAGATATTTTAGATCCACGGTTTTAAGTGGCTCAAACCAATGTGATTTTAAGAAACTCAACACCACGTTGAGATCCCAAGGTGCCACTGGAGGCACAAACGGGGGCTGAATATGCAGCACTCCTTTCACAAACGTCTGAACTTCAGGTAGTGAAGCTAGTTCTTTCTGGAAGAAATCGACAGAGCCGAGATCTGTACCTTAATGGAGCCTAATTTCAGGCCCATAGTCACTCCTGCTTGTAGGAAATGCAGAAATCGACCTAGTTGAAATTCCTCTGTTGGGGCCTTTTTGGCCTCACACCAAGCAACATATTTCCGCCATATGCGGTGATAATGCTTTACAGTTACATCTTTCCTGGCTTTAATCAGCGTAGGAATGACTTCCTCCGGAATGCCCTTTTCCTTCAGGATCCGGCGTTCAACCGCCATGCCGTCAAACGCAGCCGCGGTAAGTCTTGGAACAGACAGGGCCCCTGTGGCAGCATGTCCTGTCTGAGCGGCAAAGGCCATGGGTGCTCTGAGATCATCTCTTGAAGTTCCGGGTACCACGCTCGTCTTGGCCAATCCGGAACCACGAGTATTGTTCTTACTCCTCGTTTTCTTATTATTCTCAGTACTCTTGGTATGAGAGGCAGAGGAGGGAACACATAAACTGACTGGTACACCCACGGTGTCACTAGAGCGTCCACAGCTATCGCCTGAGGGTCCCTTGACCTGGCGCAATATCTCTCTAGTTTTTTGTTTAGGCGGGACGCCATCATGTCCACCTGTGGCCGTTCCCATCGATTTACAATCAGCGTGAAGACTTCTGGATGAAGTCCCCACTCTCCCGGGTGGAGGTCGTGCCTGCTGAGAAAGTCTGCTTCCCAGTTGTCCACTCCCGGAATGAACACTGCTGACAGTGCTAGTACGTGATTTTCCGCCCATCGGAGAATCCTTGTGGCTTCTGCCATTGCCATCCTGCTTCTTGTGCCGCCCAGTCGATTTACATGGGCGACTGCCGTGATGTTGTCTGACTGGATCAGTACCGGCTGGTGTAGAAGCAGGGATTTTGCCTGACTTAGGGCATTGTAAATGGCCCTTAGTTCCAGAATATTTATGTGTAGGGAAGTCTCCTGACTCGACCATAGTCCTTGGAAGTTTCTTCCCTGTGTGACTGCCCCCCAGCCTCGAAGGCTGGCATCCGTGGTCACCAGGACCCAGTCCTGTATGCCGAATCTGCGGCCCTCTAGAAGATGAGCACTCTGCAGCCACCACAGCAGAGACACCCTGGTTCTTGGAGACAGGGTTATTAGGCGATGCATCTGAAGATGCGATCCAGACCATTGGTCCAACAGGTCCCACTGAAAGATTCTGGCATGGAACCTGCCAAAAGGAATTGCTTCGTAAGAAGCCACCATCTTTCCCAGGACCCGCGTGCAGTGATGCACCGATACCTGTTTCGGTTTCAGGAGGTCTCTGACTAGAGATGACAGCTCCTTGGCTTTCTCCTCCGGGAGAAACACTTTTTTCTGGACTGTATCCAGAATCATACCCAGGAACAGTAGACGTGTCGTCGGAACCAGCTGTGATTTTGGAATATTCAGAATCCAACAGTGCTGGTGTAGCACCTCCTGAGATAGTGCTACTCCCACCAACAACTGCTCCTTGGACCTCGCCTTTATTAGGAGATCGTCCAAGTACGGGATAATTAAAACTCCCTTTCCTCGAAGGAGTATCATCATTTCCGCCATTACCTTGGTAAACACCCTCGGTGCCGTGGAGAGTCCAAACGGCAGCGTCTGGAATTGGTAATGGCAATCCTGTACCACAAATCTGAGGTACTCCTGGTGAGGATAGTAAATGGGGACATGCAGGTAAGCATCCTTGATGTCCAGGGATACCATGTAATCCCCCTCGTCCAGGCTTGCAATAACCGCCCTGAGCGATTCCATCTTGAACTTGAATTTTTTTATGTATGTGTTCAAGGATTTCAAATTTAAAATGGGTCTCACCGAACCGTCCGGTTTCGGTACCACAAACAGTGTGGAATAGTAACCCCGTCCTTGTTGAAGTAGGGGCACCTTGACTATCACCTGCTGGGAATACAGCTTGTGAATTGCCTCTAGCACAGCCTCCCTGCCTGAGGGAGTTGTCGGCAAGGCAGATTTTAGGAACCGGTGGGGTGGAGACGCCTCGAATTCCAGTTTGTACCCTTGAGATACTATTTGCAGGATCCAGGGATCCACCTGTGAGCGAGCCCACTGATCGCTGAAATTTTTGAGGCGGCCCCCCACCGTACCTGGCTCCGCCTGTGGAGCCCCACCGTCATGCGGCGGACTTGGAAGAAGCGGGGGAGGACTTTTGCTCCTGGGAACCTGCTGTTTGTTGCAGCCTTTTTCCCCTACCTCTGCCTCTGGACAGAAAGGACCCGCCTTTTCCACGCCTGTTTTTCTGAGTCCAAAAGGACTGTACCTGATAAAACGGCGCCTTTTTAGGCTGTGAGGGAACATGGGGTAAAAATGCTGACTTCCCAGCAGTTGCTGTGGAAACTAGGTCCGAGAGACCATCCCCGAATAACTCCTCACCCTTATAAGGCAAAACTTCCATGTGCCTTTTTGAATCTGCATCCCCTGTCCACTGGCGAGTCCATAAGCCTCTCCTAGCAGAAATGGACAATGCACTTATTTTAGATGCCAGCCGGCAGATCTCCCTCTGTGCATCTCTCATGTATAAGACTGAGTCTTTTATATGCTCTATGGTTAGGAGAATAGTGTCCCTGTCTAGGGTGTCAATATTTTCTGACAGGGAATCTGACCACGCAGCGGCAGCACTGCACATCCATGCTGACGCAATAGCTGGTCTAAGTATAATGCCTGAGTGTGTATATACAGACTTCAGGATCGCCTCCTGCTTTCTATCAGCAGGTTCCTTGAGGGCGGCCGTATCCGGAGACGTTAGTGCCACCTTTTTAGACAAACGTGTGAGCGCTTTATCCACCCTAGGTGGTGTCTCCCAACGTGACCTATCCTCTGGCGGGAAAGGGAACGCCATTAGTAACTTCTTAGAGATTACCAATCTTTTATCAGGGAAAGCCCACGCTTCTTCATACACTTCATTTAATTCTTCTGATGGGGGAAAAACTACGGGTAGTTTTTTCTCCCCAAACATAATACCCTTTTTAGTGGTACCTGGGTTTATCTCAGAAATTTGTAACACCTCTTTCATTGCTTCAATCATGCAACGAATGGCCTTAGTGGACATTAGACTAGACTCATCGTCGTCGACACTGGTGTCAGTATCCGTGTCGACATCTGCGTCTGCCAACTGAGGTAGCGGGCGTTTTAGAGCCCCCGATGGCCTTTGAGACGCCTGGACAGGCACGAGCTGAGAAGCCGGCTGTCCCGCATTTGGCATGTCGTCAAATTTTTTGTGTAAGGAGTCGACACGTGCACGCAATTCCTTCCATAAGTCCATCCACTCAGGTGTCTGCCCCGCAGGGGGTGACATCCCTTCTATAGGCATCTGCTCCGCCTCCACATCATTATCCTCATCAAACATGTCGACACAGCCGTACCGACACACCGCACACACACAGGGAATGCTTTTTTATGGATTCTGGCAGGGGTAATTATCACATATATAGCCTCTAGGGCTATATATTGTGGTATTTTTGCCAGCCAAGGTGTTTTTATTGCTGCTCAGGGCGCCCCCCCCCTAGCGCCCTGCACCCTCAGTGACCGGAGTGTGAAGTGTGTATGAGGAGCAATGGCGCACAGCTGCAGTGCTGTGCGCTACCTTGGTGAAGACTGATGTCTTCTGCCGCCGATTTTCCGGACCTCTTCTTGCTTCTGGCTCTGTAAGGGGGACGGCGGCGCAGCTCCGGGACCGAACACCAAGGCCAGTTCCATGCGGTCGATCCCTCTGGAGCTAATGGTGTCCAGTAGCCTAAGAAGCCCAAGCTAGCTGCAAGCAGGTAGGTTCGCTTCTTCTCCCCTTAGTCCCTCGCTGCAGTGAGCCTGTTGCCAGCAGGTCTCACTGTAAAATAAAAAAACCTAATTATATACTTTCTTTCTAGAAGCTCAGGAGAGCCCCTAGTGTGCATCCAACCTCGGCCGGGCACAAAATCTAACTGAGGCTTGGAGGAGGGTCATAGTGGGAGGAGCCAGTGCACACCAGGTGACCTAAAAGCTTTCTTTAGTTGTGCCCAGTCTCCTGCGGAGCCGCTATTCCCCATGGTCCTTTCGGAGTTCCCAGCATCCACTAGGACGTCAGAGAAAAAAAATAAAAAAAAAATAGTCCACAGCCCACGCTTCAGCCATTCATATTGTGCTGCCTCTACATGTAAGTATATACAAGCTTGATGGGCAGTGCCACTCTCAGCAAGTTTCTCTGTGCTGTTTAGTTAGTCTGTTGCTGTGCAGCTGATCTGCTCTGGGACTTTATAAAAGGTCCATGGTTTCCTGAATGATACAAACTCTGTGTCAAGCATTCCTTGGGGATAGTATCACGTAATCTAATATTTGTACACTGTGAAAACAAAAGTGATATGACACCCCTGCGCAAGCGAAATGGTGTGCTCCTGCAGCAGACATGTTTGTAAAGGTATAAAATGTGTAGAGGGGCACTGATCAGGTTATTTGTCAACGAAATGGCTTGCTAGAAGGAGCTAACAGAGTTTGAAAAGGTAATTATCATTGGCTGTTCGATTGGAGGTATGAGTGTGAGAAGCATTACGGATGTTAGGAAGGTTCCTAAATCCACTGTGTCTTGTCATTAATCGTGGAAGAAGAGTGGTCATTGCAGGAATGCACCTTTCCCAGGAAGACCTCCGAAACTACACCAGGGACCGGAGAGTGCTAACCAGGGAGCTGCAAAAGAACAGGGGTCATCCCATGCATACCATTGCACACATATTCCAAATGGCCACTAATGTGCCAGTTTCGACAACACACTTCATAGGGAAGCCCACGCACTTGGATATTATGGGCGAGCAACTGCTCATAAGCCTCTAATCACAAAAAAGAATGCAGCACAGCGCTTACGATGGTGTAAAGAGCTAAAAAACTGGACGGTGGAAGAATGGCAGTGAGTGATATGGAATGACAAATCACAGTTTACACTTTTCAGATCAGATGGACGTGTTTGGCGATTGCCAGAAGAATGTCTGATGCCAGAGTGTACAGTACTTGCAGTAAAGAATGGAGGTGGTGACATTATGCTGTGGGGCCGTTTCAGCTACTTTGACATGGGTCCACTAGTTGTAATGCATGGTCACATTAACTCTGAGAAGTATAGAGATGTTCTCAATAACTCTGTGCTCCCTACATTATGGCAGTTCTACAAAAACCAAAATGTTTTTAGCAGGACAACAATGCCATTTGTCATGTTTCCAGAACGACAGTGGACTGGTGTAAAGAGAATTTGGTAACCCGGATGGACTGGCCAGCTCAGAGGCCAGATCTTAGCTGCACTGAGAACCTGTGGGACAAATTGGAGTGACAGGTGCATTCTAGACAGACTTGACCTTCAGTGTCGCAGTTGGTCACTGTACTTAAGGCGGAATGGCAAAACATACCGCCTGCTGTTGTCCAGGAACTCGTGGACAGTTTGCAAAGAAGGGTGTCTCCAGTAATCATTGCACGTCAATAAAATCTCGTTGATCTATTTGCTGTCACTGTCCAATTACTTTTGTCCACATAGTGTGAGTGCATGTGGAATGTATTTGACGACATAAGGAGCATGTGGGGGGATTCTACTGGACATATAAAAGGCATCTGTGATGGTATGATGGGCATTTATTTGGCATGTGGAGGTTAAAACAATAAATTATGATGGGACACAGAAATACTGAAATAGGACCCTAAATCTTTTAAAACATGGGTCCCTGGGACTCGCATAATTACGAACTTTGTGCGGTAACTGTAAGAGTACACTTTACCCACAGATGTAGCCTGGAAGCGGCAGGAGACATGCAATATTAATATGCAACAGTGCGACACACCGGGCACTGGAAAACAAAAAACTAAAAAGGAGCTAGTAAGCCCCATTGTTTGATTCCAATACATGTATGTGGAAACATGTGTACGTCAGACATACAGTATTACTAAAATGAGTGAAGCAAAGTTGCTTCTTTGAAAATTAAAAAGCAACAGATGAGTGCGGAAGATTTCAGTTGGAAAAACATTTAAATATTTATAATACTCCTTTAAAGCTAGAGCAGATGAACCATTAACTCCAAATCATCAGTGTCATCACATAAGGTGGTGTCCACTGTAGGAGATGGAAGCAGCTGGGAAGAAAGTCTTACAGATAATGAACACTACACAACTTCAAGCTATCCAGGAGAAAAGAAGATTCAGTGGCAATGTTTAATGATGAGTATTTGGATCACAGTGCTCCATTTCTGTCACCCTGAGCTCTCCAGGCAGTTACACAATCTTCCAGCTTTCTGCCATCTCGCACTTTATCCTAATACTCATATTACGTGGTTGTGAAACTTCTAACAGAACACAATTCACATTACCATTAATGTTGTCACAGTAGTAGAAGTGCTCATCATTAAGAGAAGGACAAGCCGACACCAGATCCTGTAAACCTGGTCCAGTTACAATGAGACATCCAGAGAGATTTAGGTGTTCCAGGTAAGGTAATCCTCCGCCTAACGTCAACGCCCTTTAATAAAACAAAATAATTAGCTTTGTAGAAATAATTCAAAGGACAAGCAATGCTGAGCATATTTCTTGTAATAACAGCCTCACTAATCTGATAATTGGCATCTAAGCAGCCAACAGGAAGCCCAACATCATCCAAGTGGACTTAAATATGATATATAGACATCTTAATAATATAAATGTAATAAAAAAACCAAAAAACAAAATAAAAACCAACCTTAAAATAACGTAAAAATGTTTTAGTACGAACAATTGGGTTTATAAACAATTTTTAATTATACCAAAACGCATCACGATTGCGCTTTCGTTCTTAAATGATAAAAAATAGGATTTTAATTACCTACCGGTAAATCTTTTTCGTAGTCCGTTGAGGATGCTGGGGTTCCATTTAGTACCATGGGGTATAGCCGGGTCCACTAGGAGCCATGGGCACTTTAAGAATTTGATAGTGTGGGTTGGCTCCTCCTTCTATGCCCCTCCTACCAGACTCAGTCTAGGAAACTGTGCCAGAGGAGACGGACATACTTTGAGAGAAGGATAGATAAAGATAGTGGTGAGATTCCGAACCAGCACACACAGACAGAGGAAAGCTATGCTAACCCAACCTTAAACAGGAACAGCAACAGTTGAACCAACAATACCTAACCAAGTAACAGTGCAGGCAGAACGAAGCACCAGGCGGGCGCCCAGCATCCTCTACGGACTACGAGAAAAGGATTTACGGGTAGGTAATTAAAATCCTATGTTCTCTTACATCTTAGAAGATACTAGGGTTCCATTTAGTTCCATGGGGATGTACCAAAGCTCCCAAACCGGTTGCTGAGGTTCCTGCAGAACTGATTGACCAAACTGAAGGTCCTCAGAGGTCAAAGTATCGAACTTGTAGAACTTAGCAAACGTGTTCGAACCAGACCAAGTAACCGTTCGGTAGAGCTGTAAAGCATTGTCATCCCGGGCAGCCGCCCAGGAAGAACCCACCGACCTAGTAGAGTGGGCCTGTACAGATTTTGGAACCGGCAAACCTGCCGTGGAATAAGCATGCTGGATAGTGAACCTGATCCAGCGTGCAATTGTCTGCTTTGAAGCAGGACACCCAAATTTATTGGGCTCATATAGAACGAACAGCGAGTTGGATTTCCTGTGACGAGCTGTCCTCTTTACGTATACCTTCAAAGCCCTCACAACATCCAAAGACTTTGAAGTAGCAGAGGTGTCTGTGATAACCAGAACCACAATAGGCTGGTTGATGTGAAACGCAGACACCACTTTAGGAAGAAATTGCTGACAAGTTCTAAGTTCAGCTCTGTCCTCATGGAAATTAAATAGGAGCTCTTGTGAGACAAAGCCCCCAGCTCAGAGATACGTCTTGCTGAAGCCAAGGCCAAAAGTGTGACGGTCTTCCACGTAAGATACTTTACGTCCACCTCCTGTAATGGTTCAAGCCAGTCTGATTAGAGGAACTGCAGCACCAAATTGAGATCCCAAGGTGCCGTGGGAGGCACAAAGAGAAGCTGGATGCGCAGAACCCCTTTCAAAAATGTCTGGACCTCAGGGAGATAAGCCAATTGTTTCTGAAAGAAAATGGACAAGGACGAAATCTGGACTTTTATGGAGCCCAGACGTAGGCCCATATCCACACCCGCCTTCAGAAAAAGCAGGAAATGTCCCAGGTGAAATTCCATCTCAGAATAAGTTCTGCTCTCGCACCAAGTGACGTATTTCTTCCAAATACGATGGTAATGTTTAGACGTTACCCCCTTCCTGGCTTGGCTCATAGTTGGGATAACTTTGTTAGGGATTCCTCTTCTGGCTAGAATCAGCCGTTCAACTTCCATGCTGTCAAACGTAGCCGCGGTAAGTCCTGATAGGCGAATGGGCCCTGTTGCAGAAGATCCTCACGAAGAGGTAGAGGCCACGGATCTTGGAGGAGCATCTCCAGAAGGTCCGCGTACCAGGCCCTTCTTGGCCAGTCCGGAGCAATGAGTATTGCTTGAACCTTTTCCCTTTTTATTCTTTTGAAAATTCGTGGGATCAGAGGAAGTGGAGGAAACACGTACACCATCTGACAGACCCATGGAGTCGTCAGAGCGTCTAGCGCCACTGCCTGTGAATCTCTCGACCTGGAACAATACCGCTTGAGCTTCTTATTGAGACGAGAAGCCATGTCGAATTGTGGATATTCCCACCGTGTCAAGCACCTGAACACTTTCGGGTAAAGGCCCAACTCCCCCAGGTGCAGGTCGTGTCTGCTGAGGAAGTCTGCTTCCCAGTTGTCTACTCCCGGAATGAAAACCACTAACAACGCCACAGCGTTTTTTTCCGCCCAGAGGAGAATTCTTGACACCTCTGACATTCCTGCTCTGCTTTTCGTTCCGCCCTGTCGGTTTATGTACGTCACTGCAGTTACATTGACCGACTGGACTTGAATGGCCCGATCCTGAAGAAGGTAAGAGGCCTGCAGAAGGGCTTTGTATATGGCCCTGAGTTCCAGAATGTTGATTGGAAGGACAACTTCCCGACTTGACCATCTTCCTTGAAACTGCACCCCCTGGGTGACTGCTCCCCAACCTCGGAGGCTTGCGTCCGTGGTTAACAGGATCCAGTTCTGAATTCCGAACCTCGACGAGGTGAGAGATCTGTAGCCATCACAGAAGGAAGAGCCTGGCTTTTGGCGACAGACGAATCCTCTGGTGCATGTGAAGATGCGGTCTGGACCATTTGTCCAACAGATCGAGCTGGAAGGGTCTTGCGTGAAAACTTCCATATTGAGGCCACCATTTTCCCCAGAAGGCAAATGCATAGATGCACCAATATCCGGGTTGGCTTCAGGACATCCCGAACCATCGACTGGATTACCAATGCCATGTCCAACGGAAGGAATACTTTCTGCAACTCCATGTCCAGTATCATTCCCAGGAATGGGAGCCTCCGTGTTGGCTCAAGGTGAGATTTCGGAAGGTTCAGAATCCATCCGTGATCCTGGAGAAGTTTGGTTGAGAGGCCAATTGCTGTCCAGCAACCTCTCCCTGGACGGCGCCTTCATCAGAAGATCGTCCAGGAACGGAATTATGTTCACTCCCTGCTTGCAGAGTAGAATCATCATCTCTGCCATCACCCTGGTGAACACCCTCAGTTCCGTGGAGAGACCAAATGGCAGGGCCTGGAACAGTTACAGTCCTGTAGTGCAAACCGCAGATAAGCTTGGTGAGGTGGCCAGATCGGAATGTGAAGGTAAGCATCCTTGATATCCAGAGACACAAGGAATTTCCCTACCTCCAGACCTGAGAGCACCGCTCTCAGAGACTCCATCTTGAACTTGAACACTCTTAAGAATGGGTTCAAGGACTTGTGTGACACCCCAACAGAGTTGCCACGGACATTTAATTTATTTCTGTGCCTTTTTTCCCCCTCTACAAAATGCAGCCTGGCTAAATGCTTTGAGACTTCAGCAAGGAAAGGGTTAAGAACATTTTCTATGATATAGCTGTCATGCGCTTGGACAGTAAACAGCCGTGTGCCGAGTCTGTTGGCAGTTGAGCGGCGGCCATCTTAGGAGGATGGGCAGAGTGGAACAGGACCTAGGAGCAGAAGGTGCTGAGCTGATTTGGTGGTGTACATGGTGACCAAAGGAGTCTCCTTACCTGATCTTCAATAAATCAGAGTCCAGCAGCTGACAAAGAGAGTGTCTATGGAGTGGTGAGCTGATTACGTCAGGCCTTAGGCAATATAGCCACTTCTAGTGAGATCCAGGAGCCCCATTGCAGATTATACATTCTCACACTCCATAGTAGTAGTCTCTCTCAGTAATTGCTGAATGATCTAATTGACTGTCACAAACTCCCTGCTGAAATACCCTGGTATACAAGAGATCACAGTTTTATATAGTAAATTAGCCAGTGTCTATAGCATCAACACCCTTTATGAGACTGATAAGAGTCATCAAATAGCAGTAAGCACCTCTGCGCAGAAGCAGACAGTCACGTGCTGCAGTTTTCTCAGCACACAGCCTGAACTTTGTAGTGCAGTAAGGAACAATACTGTCTGAGTTACACAAACAGCTTAAAGGATTAAGGACTCAATATCACGGGCCTGCAGCTGATGTACTGCTCTAAGTCAGACAGTGTAAATGTAACAATTGAGTGCAGTATCCTTTTTGGAGTCCAGGTCAGTAACCCTGTTTCACCAACTACTCATTGCAAGCCCTTCCAGAGATAGAGAGACTGCTCATAACAGGGACAGAGACACCTTAGCTGCCTACATTGCATTTAAGGATGAGTCAGGATCAAGTGGCACAGTTGTAAACCTAGTTATTGCCTGACACAGCCATGTGGATATCGCTGAGAGCCTCCTTTAAGAAAATAGCACCTACAGTACAATCAGTTAATATTACATCCAGACTAGCAAGACAGACTCACAGTTGCCTAGATACGGTGTGCTGCACCATATTAGAAGCTGCAAAACTGCCTGGTTGGACAGAACCAGCTACACTTCATTTGTTGTAATCCATCCATTGTTACCTTCATCCAAGACTTGTATTAACTATTCTCAGGATATAACTTTCCTAGAAAGGTGCACTATACTCAATGTAGCTAGCTACAAAACTAAAGTTTTTTACGGGGCCCAAATTATAAGAGTATTTTCAGGTGATTGCTTAAAACTTTATATTAGTGTGTAAGGATTGTCAAATGTGGATATTGTTTCTTGTGCTTTATTGTTCTTTGCATGAAAATGAGGTTACTCTAAATTGCCATTATATGAGATAATCTCAGATTTCTACAACTGAGAAAAACTTATAGCAATGTTTCAATAGAATAAAAATTCATATAGAGAAATTGTGTAATTAATGTCTGTGTGCAATATATCCTGAACTATATTGTGAGTTGCTGGTGAAACTTATGCCTGTTAGAAGCTACAGACACTAGGTCCAGGTGAGGAACACCAGAAAAGATAAAGTAACACATTAAACCAGAGGGTTAGACTTCCTAATATTTACCTGTAAATTGTTGACTTCAGTGATACCTACTTTAGGGTGTCACACTTGAGGTTCAGAATTGGTCGTACTGAACCGTCCGGTTTCGGTACTACAAACAAGTTGGAATAGTACCCCTTGTTGTGTAAATGAGCTGGAACTGGAATGACCTGAGTCTGTACCAGTTTTTGGATGGCCTGCTGTAAAGTTATACTTGCCTCTTGTGAAGCTGGTAAGCCTGATTTGAAGAATCTGTGAGGTGGGAACTCTTGGAACTCCAGTCTGTAGCCCTGGGAAATAAGATCTATTACCCAGGAATCCTGGCACGAACTTGACCAGATGTGACTGAACACGAACTTGACCAGATGTGACTGAAGAATTGTAGTCGGGCTCCCACCTGACAGCCCTCTAGGCCTCGCGGTCCACCGTCATGCTGAAGGCTTTGAGGAAGCAGAGCCTGAGCTATGTTCCTGAACACCTGCAGTTGTCTGGATTTTCCCTTAAACTTGGCTGTCCGAAAGGACTGTAAATTTGAAGCTGAATAAGGTTTCCTGGCTGGGGGAGCTGCGGAAGGAAGATACGTAGACTTACCCGCAGTAGCTTAGGAGACCCATTTGTCTAGTTCGTCTCCTTAAAAGGCCTCTCCTGTGAATGGTAGGCCTCCCACGCCTTTCCTGGAGTCCACATCAGCAGTCCACTGGCATAGCCACAAGCCCCTGCGTTCTGACACTGCCATAACGGTGGTGCGTGCATTAAGCAAACCAATCTCTTTTATGGCTTCCACCATAAAGTTCGCAGAGTCCTGTATATGCTGCAGGAGTAACCCCCCCCTCCAAACAAGGATTCTAACCCCTCAATTAGGTTACCTGACCATTTTGCAATGGCTTTTGTTATCCACACACACGCAATAGTGGGTCTCTGGGCCATCCCAGCCGCTGTGTACAAGGATTTCAGTGTAGTCTCAATTTTACGATCAGCCGTATCTTTTAGGGAGGCTGCTCCAGGGACAGGCAATACAATTTTTCGTGACAGTCTAGAGACTGATGCATCCACCATCAGTGGATTTTCCCATTTTTTCCTATCCTCCAGAGGAAAACAAGAGAGCAACCTTTTAGGGATATGAAATTTATTATCAGGATTAACCCACGGTTCTTCAAACAGGGTATTCAATTCAAGTGACTGAGGACTTCTTTTTTACATTGAAATAAGATTCCACACACTCCTCTGACACCTTATCAGGAATTTGCAGAACATCTCTGATAGCCTCTATAAGAGCCTCTATTCCCTGTGACAAAGTAGCATCACCCCCCTCCTAATCCACCTCACCCTCCTCCATGTCTGACCCATCAGAGTCAGACTGCAGGATATGGGCCAGAGATAGTTTTTGCGGACAAATGGGAGGGGATTGAGACGCTGGTTTGAGTCTCTATTCGTAAAACACATCCACAGTCTGTCTTAAGTATTGTGTCTTTCTCATTGCGGGATAGCTTTGTAGAAATATTTGAGATCATTCCCTTAATGGAATAAACCCATTCCGGTTCAGCCCCGCTATTTAGGAAGGTGCACTGCCCTGAGTACCCAGCAGTGAGCCCCCTGGTGAAGAGGAACACTCCGCTGTACAAGAAACACACACTTTGCCTGACAATGTAAATGTGACAGCACACACACACACACACACACACACACACACACACACACACACACACACACACACACAAAGGAAAAGGTTAAGCAAAATTAACCCACAAAGAGCCCTTCAGGGAGACGCAGAGTAATTTGGAGCCAGCCCCCACTGCGCCCGTATCGCTAATGCCAAGCTTAGTCAGGTCGCAGACTAAGTACCCTGATAGGGGACTTAGTACACCTAATAATCGCTCCCCCCCTGCTATGACCCCCTGGTACCACTGAGGTAATCTGGAGTCACACTGGAGGAGCTGCGCAACCCTGTCAGTCAGCGTCTGTGTCCACTGCAGAGGGAAAATGGCGCTGGTTAGCTGCTGGATCCTCTCATAGGCGCACGGTCTTCCCGTTTTTTTTTATACTGGCTGAGGTAATCTGTTGCTTAAAATGGAGAGAAAACAGTTTTAAGGCTGTTTTTGCCAGTGTGGGTACTGTGTACGGAGACGCAGCTGTGTACTGTGCCTGGAGACGCAATACGCCCTGGTTAGAAGCCGTGAGTCTCCGTACCCTCATGCCGCCATAATGCCCGGTGATCCGCTAGCAGGGACGCCGGCTTAGTACTCACCACTCTTCATTCTACTGGCTCTGTGAGGGGTGACCGTGTGCTGCGGGAATGTACGCTTGCCATGGTAGGGCTTGCAAATAGTTCCCTTAGGAGCTCATTGTCCTGTCAGCGGGGAACGGGACCACTAACCCTTCAAGAGGTTGGGCCGTTCCCTCTCCTAACTCCCACGAAGCAGGCAGGCTGGTGCCAACCAGCCCTGCCTGAAAATAACAAACATATAAAATAAATGCAGAAAACTCTTCAGGAGCTTCCATAAGCGTGACCGGCTCCGCCGGGCACATTTCTAAACCGAGTCCGGTAGGAGGGGCATAGAGGGAGGAGCCAGCCCACACTATCAAATTCTTAAAGTGCCAGTGGCTCCTAGTGGACCTATCTATACCCCATCGTACTAAATGGAACCCCAGTATCCTCTAGGACAGGGATGGGGAACCTTTGGTCCTCCAGCTGTTGTTGAACTACACATCCCAGTATGCCGTGCAACAGTTTTAGCATGGCCAAATAGCAAAACTGTAGCAAGGCATGCTGGTATGTGTAGTTCAACAACAGCTGGAGGGCCAAAGGTTCCCCATCCCTGCTCTAGGACGTAAGAGAAATAAGAAAAATTGCTCTTTCAACACTAGAATAACATGCTGCAAAGAGTTATCCTGGGTACACATTAGACAAACCAAGATTGCGGACAACCGATTTAAAGATATATCGGTCGTCCATACACAGTGAATGATATCGCAAGCAAATGGGATATATATCGTTCATTAGCTGCATGCTCTCAGCTGCCGTGTTGGCCTATTGGCACATCCAATAGGATGAATCCAATTTTAGCAAGCGGGAGTGCGTAGTTGTGCGTACACGATATGTCTGTCTGTACACTATCACCTACTGTAAACCCAGCTTTACTACAACTGGCTTCAGTACTCTCAGATCAGTGATTCCCAACCTCTGTCCTCAAGGAACACTAACAGTACAGGTTTTAATGATATCCAGGCTTGAGCACAGATGGTTAAATAAAAATAACTGAGGCACTAATTCAGTAATCTGTGCCCAATTATGGCTATCCTTAAAACCTGGACTGTTAAAAGTGCCTTGTGGACCGTGGTTGGAAACCCACCTTATTTATAGATCATGCTAAAAATTACGTACACAAAGCCAATACAAATGCTTAACAGACCAAGTTCCAGATTAAGGGGTCTATTCATGAAGCAGTAAAAAGTGTGCAGAAGTGAACCAGTGGAGAAGTTGCTCATGGCAACCAATCAGCTGCTATGTATAATTTTATAGAATGTACTTTATAAATGTTACCTCAACACTGATTGGTTGCCATGGGCAACTTCTCCACTGGCTCACTTCTCCATTCTTTTCACTGCTTCATGAATAGACCCCTAAGGACAACCTACAAATGTAGCCTGGATATGAGGTTTTCGTGCTGTGGGCAGTATTTTAGTTGGGTGCTTTTGGGCACTTGAGTGGAGCAACAACTAAATTGCTCAGAGGGGCACTGGCCCCAGCACTCTCTGAAAACGTGGCCTCTCTTTTCGGGAACGCAGCCCAGCACAGCCTCATCCTCTCACAGTCACAAATCCTGCTCATACACCGATCACCAACCATCGGAGTTATACGCGAACCACTAAGTCAGCGCACAACTCTGAATCAGGCCTTACATACAAAAATTATTGGTTGCTAACTTGCACCATTTTTTTTTTTAAGAGTCTGCCAAAAAAACAGACAAAAAAAATAAAAATCGACAAGCAGTAGTAGTGAGAAGGGTTGTACGTTTATATACAAATGACCAGAGTAAGAGGTTTTATGTAGGCCTTATTTTCATTGTTGTACATATAAGCAGCAGAGAAACATGCCTGTTTTACAGGGCTGCATTAAGAGCCACAAGGGGCAGAGTGAGGGGGGGGGGGGGGGGGGGGGGGGAGAGGGGCTTGTGCTAAAACTAATAAAGGGCCTACTGTGAGAAGTGGAGGGGGGACGACCTGTGCTGTGTGGGTGTGGCCAGTGCCATGTGGGCGTGTACATTCCCTACACAGTAAAAGTAGAAGGAGGAAAATATAAATACAACACTGATACTTATGATTTATGGCAGACCATCTGGTCATCATCATGCTGTCAATATAATGGACCTATTTTTGTGTGGAGACCTGGAGCTGGAGCTCCATCCATCCCATTGTTAATCTGGCCCTGTTGTTTTCCCCAGAGAGACATCTGCTGACCTTGTACATTAAAGTGCTGCTAATGCAACTGCAGTGGTGCGTGATGTAAAGTGCATGTGAACTCACATTTAATTGTGCTTCATTACCCCCTTTGGCAAACACGCTCTGTGTATGCAGAGGCATTCGCTGTGAACACAAGTATTTGGAAAGTGATGTAATGTCTTAAAAGGGCTGGTCAGTATGAGGTTTAATAATGTACACTCTACCAACCTGAGACCACGATCTGTTATCTGATGACACCCGGAAAGACTGAGAAACTGTAAAACGCGTGCAGCACAAGGCTCAGACTTTGCACTCCCAGTGGAAGAGTCTCTGACCTCTGATTGAGTAGTCCTGTTTCCACCCTTGCACTGTGCAGAGGGCTCTGGGAGTGCTTGTATAGTCCTTAGTTTAGCTCCAGCAGAACAAAATGAATGGCCACAATATGTATAAGCATCAGACTGAAATCGCTTTTGCCAGCTGACATTAGTCCTTATTCCAGGCACTGGCTTCCTACTGCAGCATTCATTACTAAAACCATTCATATTGGAGGCCATCTCCAATACACAAAGTCCATCAGCATTTTTGAATTTCCAATCTGCTGCATCTTCAATGTCAGCCAGATTCTCAGAATCTAGAATCCAGATGGGCGAATAGGTATAACCATCAAATGAGTTTGGATTGGTCCAGAATGATTCAGAAAACAGCCCACATTGGCTACCGATGCACTGCACATTGTTAGTCCGCATTCTGTTAGTAATGTCTTTGCTCCCCCACAATTTAGCATTTTTGGTGTTCCTGCAACATTTAAGCAACCCTTTTCTGTGTGATGGCAGCACACCAAGTGCAATGGACAGTCTTTCCAAGGTTAAGTCTGTAATTTTGTCACATCCTGACAAGTCAACATGACGAAGATTTTGGCAATTACCAAAATAACATCTGAAAAGGACAGAAAGATTAATTTTCAATTAAAAAGCGAGACAACACACTTCACACACTTGGCCTATACTCAATTGTTTTTTTAGCACCCGATCTCCCGACTAAAGTGACGCGAGATCAGGGGGGTGATATTAAATGGATTTTTTTTTAATCAAGCGCAGACATATCAGGTTAACTAATGGGCACAAAAATTGCTATTTTGGTGCCCAAACGGGTCACATTTCAGCTTGCCACCCCTGGGTGCAACAACTGAATTGCTCTGTTGAGCAGCTATCAGTGCTGCGATAAACAATTGAACATCACCCTTTAAGCTATTATAAGAATACAACAGACACAAAACAAATTACTACTATATGAAAACTGAATTACATAAGTGACTTCAAACTGCAAATAGATTTTTTGCCCATTAAATTTGTGGCAGGTATAGTATCCATGATCTATTCCAGTAAGGGGTCTGTAGGGGAGTACTATCCAGGACTGTCCACCCTCTGCACAAATAGGGCCTGATTCAGAGCCACACACAATGCAGATGTTCATGTACTGATGTGCCCTCATACATCATGCTGCAGTCACGCCAAACAGACACTCGTGGCATGCCAGGTCCTGTGAGACTCTGCTAGCATTGGGTGCCTTTTTTTGCAAAAAATGCATCTTAGTTGCAAAGTGGCTAGGACGCACCAGGAGACTGTGCTGATTAATTTGATATGCGACACTTGTATATCAGAGTCTCCAAATCTGCATATGAAATGCTATGATGCAGCAGTCGCGGCTTTTTCCCCCATGTCAGGTTCCGTTCTGCTCCGTATACAGGCTCAGTCACACACAGATACACAAGTACAGTCTCCTGGTGCTTCCTAGTCACACTGCGTTGTAAATTAAAGACGTATTTCAGTTGATGACCGGTACTAGCGGAGTTACAACGTACCTGACGCCTCACTCACGCCAGGCAACTCCCAGTGCATGGCATACTGAGGTTAGATGTAGGAGGACACATCTGTAGTTGAGCAATTTTTTGCAACTGCACATGCGGGAGAATTACTAAAAACCCCCTACAGTGCATGCATTACACAGCATGTACACACAAAGGTGTTGTTGCCATCAGGACAGATGATATCATGAATGTGGTGCAAAAGTCATGAGCATTCCAGGGTGGTGGTTATTAATCTAGGCAAATATGGTTCGTTCAGTGGGCATGTTATGGGAGTGTTGTGGCCACATAGGAGATGGACAGATGGAGAATCTGCACTTGCCATAGGGCTGGTTTAAGTTTAGATGGTGCAACCTATAGTTGCATCTCATGAAGCACCAGTCAGTATTACAGTGTGCATGAACGCGAATAGTTGCAATCTCAGTCGCTGCATATGTACACAAGGAAAGGAGTTTGTATAAACTCGCAGGTGGGTGACTGCAAGAGACGCAGCTGTGTGCGCATTTGCATGCGACTCAGAATCTGCCCCACGGTGTATTTCAGAACTGCTTGTAATGCTTCAGCTGAGGTCTGAACATTATCCTAACTGTGGAGAGGCTGAGCAGGTGCTTCTCGAGTGTACATACACCCCAATTCTAGTGAGTGTTATCAATGTTTAATACAGTCATCATTTACAGAATCTTAGTACTTGATAGGAAGTTTTGTAATCTTTAAAACATAGGTTTAAAATCCGATGTACAGTACAAAACACAAAAAAAAAAAAAAAAAAAAAGTGAACATTTACCAATTTGAAAATAATATCTACAAAGACTGACCTATGGAATTATATGCCCGCATCAGCATGCTCTCTGCAAACAGTGACCTATGGCGTTACATGCCCGCATCAGCATGCTCTCTGCAAACAGTGACCTATGGCGTTACATGCCCACATCGGCATGCTCTCTGCAAAGACTGACCTATGGAATTACATGCCCGCATCAGCATGCTCTCTACAAAGACTGACCTATGGAATTACATGCCTGCATCAGCATGCTCTCTACAAAGACTGACCTATGGAATTACATGCCCGCATCAGCATGCTCTCTGCAAAGACTGTTCTATGGAATTACATGCCCGCATCAGCATGCTCTCTACAAAGAATGACCTATGGAATTACATGCCCGCATCAGCATGCTCTCTGCAAAGACTGACCTATGGAATTACATGCCCGCATTAGTATGCTCTCTCAAAGACTGAACTATGTAATTACATGCCCGAACCAGCATGCTCTCTGCAAAGACTGACCTATGGAATTACATGCCCGCGTCAGCAGATAGGTAACAGCCCTACTACTGGTAAACAAAAATAAAATGAACATGTGCCTTTGGATTATCTTACATACATGAAAGTTTTGAGCAGGAAGACTTCTGCGTACCTCGTCTTGTACTGAATTCGGTACAAACAGGACTCACTTTGCAGTAGAGGTTATGGAACACACTTTCTATACAACTTACCCATCGAATGCAGAATCAGATATATCTGTCTGCATAAGATCCAGATGTTCCAGGTTGGGACAAAACTCAAGTATTTGTCGAACCTATAAAGCAAATGATTACAATTATATACAGTGTCTAAGCTGTGTGTGCACTGAAGTTAGAGCCTCACTTACATATGTATGAATGATGTACATACCATTTTGCTGCTCGTTACCGAGCTGTATGCAAGAACAAGTGTTTTCACTGAATGTCCGACATAGGGCAGAATATTATGAATTAATCCGTGTATTATTTCTTTTTCTTGCTGTGCCACGCTTATAGAGGCAGAATAATCCTCCTCTGTTTTCTCTGCAATAGAAAAGTAAGTAAAACTGAATCCATGCAGTATATGAAGCATTACATTATAGATGTGAATTTCTTTTAAAGGACTAAGAGGTCTATTCATGAAGCAGAGAAAAGTCCTGTTTTGTGGTAAACAGGGCTTTTCTTTGCTTACCGCAATTCACATAGCGGGTTACCATGGAGAAGTTTCTGACTTCTCCAGTGGCACCCCCGCTCTGTGACTGAATCGCATCACCATACTTTTGTATGGCGAGTGCAATTCATGTAGGAACAGAAAGCCCAGCTTTCCGATCCGCTTCGCAAAATCCTATCACCATCTCAGAATGGTGTAGGGAGGCTTGTAGAGGAGAAGAGCAGTGAAGAAGTCTGTCTCCTGCCATCTCCCCGCCCCCTTCCGTGACAGGAGCCAGAGGAACCCAGGGTATATGCATTTGCATATGCTGGGTCTCCTCCCTCTTAACTGCCTGGGCCGCTGTCACAGTTCCCCTGCACATTGCTCCCACCTCCTGTTTGCCCCCCAGTCACTCCGCCACTGAGGTGACCCGACATATGCCAAGTCACCACCTCCGCACTGCCCGCTGCCCATACCCCCCCGCCGCTTAGATGATCGGTCTCGTCTTGGACAGAAGCCGCCGGCGCATGCGCAGAAGACGACTGGAATTGAGGAGCGCATGCGCAGAATCACATCATGGCCAATCAAGTGTAAGAATGCGATATTTGGGGATAAGTAAAATCAAACCATCTCATTCTTACATGAATAGACCCCAAAGGCACAAATGTATTAAGCCTTTACAAGAGATAAATTGCATATGCATAAAGGGGTAAATGTATGAACAGACGTTATGGGGGGAGCAGTATCAGCGCATGTTATGTGCATTATACCGCTCCCCCCATGTATGATAGCTGCGGTGCGGGCACAGTGACAGGGGCTCTCCATATCGGCGCTGCTATCTAAAAAATAGCAAGCCGATATGCGCGGGCAATGTATGAACGATCAGCATCGCTGACTGTTCAGACAGCTGCAGCTGTCGATTTCGACAGCTGCAGGTAGCGATGCCCATAGACCACAGCAGGGACGCCTGTAGCAGGTGCTGGCTCCGGACTGCGCCGGGGATCTTGCGTGAGTAGTGAAATCCCGCACATGCTCAGTGAAGCCGGTCGAGAAGGAGAAAAAGCGCGTCGGCTCTGAGCTGATGCGCTGTGTGCTCGGGGGACATTGCCGGGAGAGTTTTTCGCTCCCCCGCTTCGGCAGACAAGATGTTAATACATCTGGTCGATGTCCCTTCCTGTTTCGCCTTGGTGATGAGGCGAAGCAGGAAGCGTTATAGCGGCATGATGCATGCCGCTATAATACATTTACCTATAAGAATGATAAATGACCAGCCAATCAGTTTCCTAACTGCCATGTTACAAGCTATGGGGTCTATTTACTAAGCCTTGGATGGAGTTAAGGTGCACGGAAATAAAGTACCAGCCAATCAGCTCCCAACTGTCATTTATCAAACCCAGCCTGTAACATGGCAGTTAGGTAATTGGCTGGTACTTTATCTCCATTCAAGGCTTAGTAAATAGATCCCTATGTTTGAAAAATTGACAGTTAGGAGATGGTTGGCTGGTCATTCCTCTTTATCTGTCTCAACTTTATTTCTTGTTAAAGCTTAATACATTTGGGCTTACATTTGCTACTGTAACTGCTTAGTTATTCTGAGTGATTAACTGTATACATTAAGTAGCAGAGTCCATATAGCATGGTCCTGTCCTATAGCAGTCACCTCAGCATCCCAGCTCCAATCTCAAGTTTGCTGATTTGAAGAACCAACGTTTTTTACTGCTGCTATGCTCAAAGCAACAGTGAGGGATACACACAGCAGATAGATAGGACAGGGGTTACACACAGTATCACAGTACACAGCAGGCAGTTAGTTAGGACAGGGGTTCAATTTGCACATTTCATTGAAAAGAAAAAAACCCACAGATGACGTTTGCTCAAATTAAGGCTAATGGCTGCGCTAACACAAACAGGTTTTCCTGATTGAAAAAAAAACACAAAAACACCCACTTAATTTCAACCATTTTACGATTTGGAATATACATATTATGTGAAAGGAAATACCCCTTTAAACTAAAAACACAAACTAATTTATACAAAAGAGCTACTGGTGTAGATAGAATTTATGTAGTGTTGATAATTGGATAAATGATCTCTCTGGTGCTCAAGTTCTTTGCAACTACGGCACAGATGTAAAAGGAACCATTGCTGTAATGTAAGCCGCCAGTAGTAAGGTATATACAGATGGAGCCGCTACATCACAGGCGGGGTACCCAGGCACGCCGGCGAGCGCACAGAGACTCTCCCATTCACTTTGAATGGGGTGTGTGCACATCTACAACAAACATGACCGTACTCAAGTCTAGCTGAAATTGCTTCTCATGCCGCAAAGTATTGATTATCGGTACTTTGCGAATGTGCTGGACCCGATCTGCACATGCACAAATGGGTCCTGCGACAACAGAAGCACTCCTGCGTCAGACTGTTAGTGACTGACAGCCTGATGCCATCTGGGGGCAGTGACGGCCTCTGTTTGTGAAAACAGGAGTGTTGCTGCTGTTTAAGGAGAGGGAAGAGGCCAATCTCTGATGTTGGATGGAGATTTCCTGGATTCTTCTAAAGGCTGCAATGGCCGGCTTGCGCGACCTCATGGGTGCTGCAAGCCACCTAATAGTGACACAGTGATCCAATGCCTGCATCCTAGGACGAAGCTCAGATCACTACTGCAGCAGGAGGTGCATACATGTAACAGATGCCTCCTGATGCATTACCATACAGAGGTATCGCCACTGCTTCAGATGAAAAAGCAGCGATAGCTACTCCGTCCACATGCAAATCCGCCTCAGTGCATTTTGTCCTTTAAAAACCACTACAGTACTAGAACTAGCTATTATAACAATTCCTTACCAGACTCATCAATATCTGCATCTTCATCCCACTCATGATATGCCCGGCTTTCGTCCTTCCTACTGGAGATCCAGTCCTCATCTGGCTCTGTGTCCAGGTGCGCAGCCGCTCCATTGTACCAGTTCCCTACAAACAGACACAGCTAGTATTTCCAGCAAAGAAAGGACTACAACTTAGTACCCACAGTAAACATTACAGGGAATGACAGAGATGTTCTCTCAATAAGCACACAACGCCTTGGGAGGAGGGGATTCAATGGTAACCAATCATCCTACATCCACTTTTAATTTGATCTAGACTCTGATATAAAACAGATAAAACATATTATAGCCATACACAACACAAGTTGTTTTATGTGTTATATACAAGTCTGTGTAATCATCCGTTTCATTAAACAGTCACATGGAAGAGACGTATCTGTAAAATGTTGAAATGACACAAATCCTAGATCAGGAGACACACTGGAAGGACAGTTGTAAGACGCACTGGCTGTTATCAGAGTGTATACATACCTGCGGAAAGCAGCGATGCCACATACCCTCTTCATTATAATAATAAGTAATCAAAAGTATTTATCTCCAGTATAAAGCATTAAGCGTGGAAAAGCTTCATGAAAAGAAATAAGCATAGAAGATGCAATATAAACGGGCATGGAGACTTATGACCATAGGTGGACTCGATCTCATTTGGACAAGAGGATAAAGTCTATTTTTAAAATAAAGAAACAGATTCTTGCAACAAAGTGAGTACAGTGACTCCTACCACACAACGCAAACAGGCATGGCTTACCTCTGGCCCACAGCACAGGGTAAAGATGCTTCCACAGGGATCCAGTCTTTGCCAGCTGTGCCCATTTACTGTTTACTTGACTACAGCGACAAAGCTCCTGTGCATTAAGGTAACTAAAAATGTTCAGCATTACCTCCGGAGGAAGATGGGAAATGGATGTAGTGGTCGGCTGAGTGGTGGTTTCTGTAAAGGAGGCCACATATTAGGGAATGAGATCAGATTTATAAAATATCACAAGAATACAAAAACAGGCAAATGCTGTATATAGGAATATAACGTCAAATTAGCATGAAGAGCCTACATTTCCCGAAATAAATTCCAACAAAAACAATAAATCTAAACTGTTCATCACAATCTCCCATTTACAGAAGTGTAAGCAATGAGGATGTCGCAGGTGCTTCTGTCCATATGAGACGTAGATGGTAGAATTATCCAAACCTACAGCACATTATGCAACAATTCCTTGTTACCATGACATTTACCACACCTATGCTGAGAAATCTAGTAGAAAGTCTCCCGCTATTTCCCTAATCAGCCTAATCAGAACCGTACCCACCAGAGTAGAGTACAGTGACACTCTTGCCCCTTTGGGTTGGATTCAATTACTTGCCGTGATTTACAGAGCTGGAAAAAGGGTGATCTGGTGGGGGTGCAGAGGGACCTGGACGTCCACTGTCGGCACCGCCTTACCTGTCCTGTAAAGCCAGTGTCCCCTATGGAGGTAGAATATTGGGTGGTAGCCTCTGGCTTTAACGTCCCGGGCTATTCAATAGCATACCCTTTTTCTTGCACGTTAACACATAGAATGCAGGAATTTTTTTCTCTCTAAATATGGGTTAACAGCTTTGCTGCAACCGGGATCAGAGCATTTGACCTGGATTTCAGCCCTTCAGAGATCCGCGTTAACTGCAGCCTGCGGGCTATAACTGAATTATCTTCTCTACATAATTGTGCTCAGTGCACACTGTAATCGTATATGTATGTAAAATTGTTATTAGTCTCAAGTTTAGTATCTTATTGTCCACTGTATTCCCCTAGTTCAGCACTACAGTACACTTGCAGCAGATAATACTAAAATACAGTGGCACTCTCACTTACCTTCCTCTGCCTTTTCATCTACTGAATACTTGAGCAACTTCTGAAGCTCTTCAGCCTCGTTCCAGAGACTTAGGCCTCTGAAAAGTTCTGTGGGGTCTTTCTGAGTGCAGTGCTGGGCAATAACCATCTTTTTAATGTCCTTCAGCTCATCATAAGTGAAGTATTCCATCAACATGGGCTGGAAAACCTAAGAGAAAACTCAGTCTAAATCATGTAACTAATCACTGAATGTGAAACCTACAATCACTCTATTCCTGAAGGGCTACCACAATAAAATATGAGCAAAGCCAATTAAGAACATGATCATTTTCTCCTAAAGTAACATTTAAAGATGATGAAAGGAAATAACATGAACACAAGAAAAAACAAGTTTGAGCAGAATCATTTAAAAGGTACAGGGCTTTTAGGTGATATGTAACAGTGTCCAGAGTGGCCATATATTATGGGTGATTATAATAGTCCACTTCCACAGTATCACCCACACCAATCTGTAGACACGGAGAACTCACCTCCTCCTCTTCCTTCATATGAGGAATGAAGTCACTGGTGAAAGCCTCTAACCTCTCCTTCAGCTGCTGGGCATAGTTCAGCTGCTCATATTCATCCTGACAATACAGACCCATACAATCTAAGCAATGAGCTTTTATATGTAGAATAGAACTATTATCCTACACCTGTAAAATACAAGATTATACATCAGAATGTATCAAACGCAGTTAACTGGGGCAGTGACATTTTTCCATCGGTCAGCTGTCTATAGAATGTAAGAGTCATCATGAAGAAATCTCTACAGGAAGATTAGTGACACAATCGCTGTCCAATCGCACAGTTCCTCAAATTGTTCTGGTAAAGTGTCAATTGAGATTAACCTTAATTTCGCAAGGTACAATGGAGAGGTCAGATTTCACTGGTCATAAGTGAGCAAGCAGCCCGTTTCGGGCAAGGAAAACTGAAGACAGAGTTTGGCTGGCGAAATGTACAAAATGAAAGTAGGTATACATTAGTAAAGGGTGTTGAAAAAATAAGATTTTACTCACCGGTAAATCTATTTCTCGTAGTCCGTAGTGGATGCTGGGGACTCCGTAAGGACCATGGGGAATAGACGGGCTCCGCAGGAGACATGGGCACTTTGAGAAAGAATTAGGACTACTGGTGTGCACTGGCTTCTCCCTCTATGCCCCTCCTCCAGACCTCAGTTAAGGAAACTGTGCCCGGAAGAGCTGACATTTCAAGGAAAGGATTTTGGAATCCAGGGTAAGACTCATACCAGCCACACCAATCACACCGTATAACTTGTGATAACATACCCAGTTATCAGTATGAACAACAACAGAGCATCAACCAACGGATGCCAACATAACATAACCCTTTATTAAGCAATAACTATATACAAGTAATGCAGAAGAAGTCCGCACTTGGGACAGGCGCCCAGCATCCACTACGGACTACGAGAAATAGATTTACCGGTGAGTAAAATCTTATTTTCTCTAACGTCCTAGTGGATGCTGGGGGACTCCGTAAGGACCATGGGGATTATACCAAAGCTCCCAAACGGGCGGGAGAGTGCGGATGACTCTGCAGCACCGAATGGGCAAACACAAGGTCCTCCTCAGCCAGGGTATCAAACTTGTAGAATTTTGCAAAAGTGTTTGAACCAGACCAAGTAGCAGCTCGGCAAAGCTGCAATGCCGAGACCCCTCGGGCAGCCACCCAAGAAGAGCCCACCTTCCTTGTGGAATGGGCTTTTACGGATTTTGGATGCGGCAATCCAGCCGCAGAATGAGCCTGCTGAATCGTGTTACAGATCTAGCGAGCAATAGTTTGCTTTGAAGCAGGAGCACCCAGCTTGTTGGATGCATACAGGATAAACAGCGAGTCAGTCTTCCTGACTCCAGCTGTTCTGGCTACATAAATCTTCAAAGCCCTGACTACATCAAGTAACTTAGTCACTAACTCCAAGTAAGTAACTCCAAGTCACGAGTAGCCGCAGGCACCACAATAGGTTGGTTCAAATGAAAAGATGACACCACCTTCGGCAGAAATTGCGGACGAGTCCGCAATTCTGCCCTGTCCATATGGAAAACCAGATAGGGGCTTTTACATGACAAAGCCGCCGATTCTGAGACACGCCTAGCCGAAGCTAAGGCCAATAGCATGACCACTTTCCACGTGAGATACTTTAGCTCCACGGTCTTAAGTGGCTCAAACCAGTGAGATTTCAGGAAACTCAACAACACGTTAAGATCCCAAGGTGCCACTGGTGGCACAAAAGGGGGCTGAATATGCAGCACTCCCTTTACAAACGTCTGAACCTCAGGAAGAGAAGCCAGTTCCTTTTGAAAGAAAATGGATAGGGCCGAAATCTGGACCTTTATGGACCCTAATTTTAAGCCCATAGTCACTCCTGACTGTAGGAAGTGCAGGAACCGGCCCAGCTAGAATTCCTCTGTAGGGGCCTTCCTGGCCTCACACCAAGCAACATATTTCCGCCATATATGGTGATAATATTTTGCTGTCACGTCCTTCCTAGCCTTTATCAGCGTAGGAATAACTTCCTCCGGAATGCCTTTTTCCGCTAAGATCCGGCATTCAACCGCCATGCCGTCAAACGCAGCCGCGGTAAGTCTTGGAACAGACAGGGCCCCTGTTGCAACAGATCCTGTCTGAGAGGCAGAGGCCATGGGTCCTCTGTGAGCATTTCTTGCAGTTCCGGGTACCAAGTCCTTCTTGGCCAATCCGGAACAATGAGTATTGTTCTTACTCCTCTTTTTCTTACTATTCTCAGCACATTGGGTATGAGAGGAAGAGGAGGAAACACATAGACCGACTGGAACACCCACGGTGTTACTAGTGCGTCCACAGCTATCGCCTGAGGGTCTCTTGACCTGGCGCAATACCTTTGTAGCTTTTTGTTGAGGCGGGATGCCATCATGTCCACCTGTGGCAGTTCCCATCGATTTGTAATCTGTGTGAAGACTTCTTGATGAAGTCCCCACTCTCCCGGGTGGAGGTCGTGCCTGCTGAGGAAGTCTGCTTCCCAGTTGTCCACTCCTGGAATGAACACTGCTGACAGTGCTTGCACGTGATTCTCCGCCCAACGAAGAATTCTGGTGGCTTCCGCCATCGCCACGCTGCTTCTTGTGCCGCCCTGGCGGTTTACATGGGCCACTGCGTTGATGTTGTCTGACTGAATCAGCACCGGTTGGTTGCGAAGCAGAGGTTCCGCTTGACTCAGGGCGTTGTATATGGCCCTTAGTTCCAGGATATTTATGTGCAGACAAGTCTCCTGACTTGACCACAGCCCCTGGAAGTTTCATTCCTGAGTGACTGCCCCCCATCCTCGGAGGCTTGCATCCGTGGTCACCAGGACCCAGTCCTGTATGCCGAACCTGCGGCCCTCGAGAAGGTGAGCACTCTGCAGCCACCACAGAAGAGACACCCTGGCCCTGGGGGAAAGGGTGATCAGCCGATGCATCTGAAGATGCGATCCGGACCACTTGTCCAACAGATCCCACTGAAAGGTCCTCGCATGGAACCTGCCGAAGGGAATGGCCTCGTACGATGCCACCATCTTTCCCAGGACTCGCGTGCAGTGATGCACCGACACCTGTTTTAGTTTTAAGAGGTCTCTGACCAGAGTCACGAGTTCCTGAGCCTTCTCCGCCGGGAGAAACACCTTCTTCTGGTCCGTGTCCAGAATCATGCCCAGGAAGGGCAGGAATCAGCTGCGACTTGGGAATATTCAGAATCCAGCCGTGCTGTTGCAACACTTCCTGAGAGTGTGCTACGCTGATCAGCAACTGCTCTCTGGACCTCGCCTTTATGAGGAGATCGTCCAAGTATGGGATAATTGTGACTCCTTGCTTTCGTAGGAGCACCATCATTTCCGCCATTACCGTGGTAAATATTCTCGGTGCCGTGGACAGACCAAACGGCAACGTCTGGAATTGGTAATGACAGTCCTGTACCACAAATCTGAGGTACTCCTGATGAGGTGGATAAATGGGGACATGCAGGTAAGCATCCTTTATGTCCAGAGACACCATAAAATCCCCCACTTCCAGGCTTGCAATGACCGCTCTGAGCGATTCCATCTTGAACTTGAACCTTTTCAGGTAAATGTTCAGGGATTTTAAAATTCAAAATGGGTCTGACCGAACCGTCCGGTTTCGGTACCACAAACATTGTGGAATAGTAACCCCTTCCTTGTTGAAGGAGGGCAACCTTTACCACCACCTGCTGGAGATATAACTTGTGAATTGCCGCTAACACTACCTCCCTTTCCATGGGGGAAGCTGGCAGGGCCGATTTGAGGTAACGGTGAGGGGGCATCACTTCGAATTCCAGCTTGTATTCCTGAGACACAATCCGTATAGCCCAGGGATCCACCTGTGAGCGAACCCACTGGTGGCTGAAATTTCGGAGACGCGCCCCCACCGCTCCCGGCTCCACTTGTGGAGCCCCAGCGTCATGCGGTGGATTTAGTGGAAGCCGGGGAGGACTTCCTCTACCCCTGCCTCTGGCAAGAAAGGACGCACCTCTGACTTTCTTGCCTTTTTGCGATCGAAATGACTGCATTTGGTAATACGGTGCTTTCTTAGGCTGTGAGGGAATATATGGCAAAAAAATTGACTTTCCAGCCGTAGCTGTGGAAACTAGGTCCGAGAGACCGTCCCCAAACAATTCCTCACCCTTATAAGGTAAAACCTCCATGTGCTTTTTTGAGTCGGCATCACCTGTCTATTGCCGAGTCCACAGGACCCTTCTGGCAGAAATTGACATTGCGTTTATTCTAGAGCCTAGTAGGCAAATGTCCCTCTGGGCATCCCTCATATATAGGACAGCGTCTTTTATATGCCCCAGGGTCAGTAAAATAGTATCCTTGTCCAAGGTATCCAGTTCCTCAGACAGTATCTGTCCATGCTGCTACAGCACTACACATCCAGGCCGACGCAATTGCCGGCCTCAGTATGGTACCGGAATGTGTATAAACAGACTTCAGGATACCTTCCTGCTTCCTATCCGCAGGATCCTTTAGGGAGGCCGTATCCTGTGACGGCAGGGCCACCTTCTTAGATAAGCGTGTCAAAGCTTTGTCTACCCTAGGGGATGACTCCCAGCGTAACCTGTCCGTTGGCGGGAAAGGATACGCCATAAGTAACCGTTTGGGAATCTGCACTTTCCTATCAGGAGAATCCCACGCTTTTTCACATAACTCATTTAACTCACGTGAAAGGGGAAAAGTCACTTCTTGCCTTTTTTCCCCAAACATATAAACCCTCTTGTCAGGGACAGGGTTTACCTCTGAAATGTGCAATACATCCTTCATTGCTATAATCATGTATCGGATGGCTTTAGCCATTTTAGGCTGCAGCTTTGCATCATCGCCATCGACACTGGAGTCAGAATCCGTGTCGATATCTGTGTCAACCATTTGGGATAGTGGGCGCTTCTGAGACCCTGACGGCCTCTGCGCTGTAGGATCAGGCATGGGTTGAGACCCTGACTGTCCCAAGGCTTCAGCTTTATCCAACCTTTTATGCAAGGAGTTAACATTATCATTTAACACCTTCCACATATCCATCCAATCAGGTGTCGGCGCCGTCGGCGGAGACACCACATTCAACTGCACCTGCTCTGCTTCCACATAGCCTTCCTCGTAAAACATGTCTACACAATCGTACCGACACATCACACACACAGGGGATGCTCTATTTGAGGACAGAATCCCCACAAGGCCTTTTGGAGAGACAGAGAGAGAGTATGCCAGCACACACCCCAGCGCTATATGACCCAGGAATCACACAGTACCTTAGTGTTTACCCAGTAGCTGCTGTATTAGTGAATTTGCGCTAAATTTATGTGCCCCCCCCCCTCTCTTTTCACCCTCTTTCTACCGTGATTCTGCAGGGGAGAGCCTGGGGAGCTTCCTCTCAGCGGAGCTGTGGAGAGGAAAATGGCGCTGGTGAGTGCTGAGGAAGAAGCCCCGCCCCCTCAGCGGCGGGCTTCTGTCCCGCGATTTTGTGAAAAATAATGGCGGGGCCTCGTGCATATATACAGTGCCCAGCTGTATATATGCTCTATTTGCCAGGAGGTACTCAATTGCTGCCCAGGGCGCCCCCCCCTGCGCCCTGCACCCTACAGTGACCGGAGTGTGTGGGTTAGTGTGGGCGCAATGGCGCACAGCTGCCTCATCTGAAGACAGGAGTCTCAGATTTTGATATCTTCTTGCTTCACTCGCCGGCTTCTGTCTTCTGGCTCTGCGAGGGGGACGGCGGCGCGGCTCCGGGAACGGACGACCAAGGGTGAGTTCCTGTGTTCGATCCCTCTGGAGCTAATGGTGTCCAGTAGCCTAAGAAGCGCAACCTATCCGCAGTTGGTAGGTTTGCTTCTCTCCCCTCAGTCCCACGTAGCAGAGAGTCTGTTGCCAGCAGATCTCTCTGAAAATAAAAAAACCTAACAAAATACTTTCTTATTAGCAAGCTCAGGAGAGCTCACCAAAATGCACCCAGCTCTGTCCGGGCACAGATTCTAACTGAGGTCTGGAGGAGGGGCATAGATGGAGGAGCCAGTGCACACCAGTAGTACTAATTCTTTCTTAGAGTGCCCAGTCTCCTGCGGAGCCAGTCTATTCCCTATGGTCCTTACGGAGTCCCCAGCATCCACTAGGACGTTAGAGAAAATAGGAAGTAATCTATAATATACCCTCGAACAGCTGTCCAATCTCCATCATGCACAGGAGGAGCTGGAACTAATGCTGTCTCCTGGCTCCCACTGCTATGAGAGAAGGGGGAGATGCCCTCTCAGCATGGCAGGGAATGAGATGCTGTGGCCGGTACCATAATTGCCGCAGAGAAGGAGAGAAACATAGCAACTGATGGGTCCAACATACCAGTATTTACATACGGTGTATAAACCAATCAATCATAAGTGTACCAGTTACAAAAAGGAAAAAAGGCAAGTTAGAACATAATACGTCTGCATTTCAGTTTTTAGGTTTTCCTCTTAAATACGTTTTTCCCTGCAACAGACAATTACAACACGAATGATCCTTTTACACCACCGCTAAAATCTGGGTTATTGCCACGATAACCCGGGAATGCAGCTCAGCGGAAAAGGATCCCCCCAATAAAAACCTGGGACATCCTACCCAGGTAGCGACCAGTGTTGGACCCAGGTTAAGGGGCAATGTCATACCCCTTTCAGACCACCAGCTTGTAACCCAGGTCATTGCACATGAGCATGCATAACCCAGGTTGCTGTGCGGTCCGAAAGGGCCCAGGGAAAATATCCCGGGTCGAGTGACCCAGTATTTCAACCATGGTAGCTGTGCGGTGTGAACGGTTTGCTGGGTCGATGCGATGTGTTTCCCGTTCACACTGAATGGACTGGCGGGGTTTGGAGATAATCTGATCTACAAGCACAGCCCCTGCATGCGTCACAAACCCAGCAATAGGCCGGGCTGGAGACACCAGTGTAAAGGGGCCTGAGGCAGGTCACACCCAGGAAGCACACAGTGTACGGCTCCTGGGTGCGACCCGCCTATTGCGGTGTGAAAGGAGTACTAATGGGTAACCCAGGACATCTGACCTGGGTCCTGTTTACAGTATGGGGATTGGGTAAAAAATCGGAATGGTGTCTGTGACAGCTGTCGCCAGGGAGGGAGATATTATAGCCTCCCTGTATGGTCGAGACAGTTACGGTTTTTACCCCATCGCAGCTTCACACAGGGAGGCTGTAATCTCTCCCTGACCGTCTTCCCGGTGACAGCTGTGACAGACACCCTCCTGAACAGGACAACCCCCCTCCCCCCCGCACCGCTGCAGTTTGGCGTTTTGGGGTCTGGACCGTTCTGATTTTGACACAATCCCAATAAGATCTTGATTCCCCGGCACTTGGCGATGATGAGACTGCACCCATGTGCAGTGTAAATGGCGCCGACCCGTTCCAAATCCAGGATCGGTCTTCGGATTTTGGTGGAAAATGGGTATTACAATAAAAGAAGGCACGGTGAGAGATCAAACCAACCAGTTCTGAAAGACAACACCATCAAATAATGGTTGCAGAAATGTGGTTGTTAAAGAAGAAGTGAAATAATACTGGCAGAATTAGAGCTAGCACAACATGAATCTTATGATGCCACTTGCCAGCGGGCATTTCAGCAACAACCTACATCAAATATTTTCTACCAACCCTAAGAGTCAGACTATCAGGGGTAGAATCTTAATTTATGGAGTCACCTGAAAGGGGTGATGTAAGTGTAGATTTTTTTTTTTTTTATTAGGTGCAGCAGTTCTTGAGCCCAAGAGAAGCACAAAGCATGAAGTATCTATGTAGTAAGCAATAATGGAAGTCACGGAAGCTTTGTATGATTATACTGAGCAATGCACACAGCACAGCATAAATGAAGCAGCTTTGCCTAGCTTAACCTTGAGTGGCCTTATTTATTTTTTAATAACTGGATCCTTCTCTACATAGATGAGTGACTTCATAGAAGAGTGATTCGAGAATGAATGCAAATGAAAGACTTTATATATACTATAATAATAAACAAATCTCAATAACATACAGATTTAGGCAGTACTAAACTTATTTGACACTTCTACAGAAAAATCTTATCTTTACAAATATAACCTGGCATTTACTAGTCATCTAAATGTAAAAGGGCCCTACACACTTGACGATAACGATGACAGATAATAAGAATTTACTTACCGATAATGCTATTTCTCGTAGTCCGTAGTGGATGCTGGGGACTCCGTCAGGACCATGGGGATTAGCGGCTCCGCAGGAGACAGGGCACAAAAGTAAAAGCTTTAGGATCAGGTGGTGTGCACTGGCTCCTCCCCCTATGACCCTCCTCCAAGCCTCAGTTAGGATACTGTGCCCGGACGAGCGTACACAATAAGGAAGGATTTTTGAATCCCGGGTAAGACTCATACCAGCCACACCAATCACACTGTACAACCTGTGATCTGAACCCAGTTAACAGCATGATAACAGCGGAGCCTCTGAAAAGATGGCTCACAACAATAATAACCCGATTTTTGTAACAATAACTATGTACAAGTATTGCAGACAATCCGCACTTGGGATGGGCGCCCAGCATCCACTACGGACTACGAGAAATAGAATTATCGGTAAGTAAATTCTTATTTTCTCTGACGTCCTAAGTGGATGCTGGGGACTCCGTCAGGACCATGGGGATTATACCAAAGCTCCCAAACGGGCGGGAGAGTGCGGATGACTCTGCAGCACCGAATGAGAGAACTCCAGGTCCTCCTCAGTCAGGGTGTGCCCCTGACCAAGTAGCTGCTCGGCAAAGTTGTAAAGCCGAGACCCCTCGGGCAGCCGCCCAAGATGAGCCCACCTTCCTTGTGGAATGGGCATTTACATATTTTGGCTGTGGCAGGCCTGCCACAGCATGTGCAAGCTGAATTGTACTACACATCCAACTAGCAATCGTCTGCTTAGAAGCAAGAGCACCCAGTTTATTGGGTGCATACAGGATAACAGCAAGTCAGTTTTCCTGACTCCAGCCGTCCTGGAAACCTATATTTTCAGGGCCCTGACAACATCTAGCATCTTGGAGTCCTCCAAGTCCCTAGTAGCCGCAGGTACCACAATAAGCTGGTTCAGGTGAAACACCGACACCACCTTAGGGAGAAACTGGGGACGAGTCCGCAGCTCTGCCCTGTCCGAATGGACAATCAGATATGGGCTTTTGTAAGACAAAGCCGCCAATTCTGACACTCGCCTGGCCGAGGCCAGGGCCAACAGCATGGTCACTTTCCATGTGAGATATTTCAAATCCACAGATTTGAGCGGTTTAAACCAATGTGATTTGAGGAATCCCAGAACTACGTTGAGATCCCACAGTGCCACTGGAGGCACAAAAGGGGGTTGTATATGCAGTACTCCCTTGACAAACTTCTGGACTTCAGGAACTGAAGCCAATTCTTTCTGGAAGAAAATCGACAGGGCCGAAATTTGAACCTTAATGGACCCCAATTTGAGGCCCATAGACACTCCTGTTTGCAGGAAATGCAGGAATCGACCGAGTTGAAATTTCTTCGTGGGGCCTTCCTGGCCTCACACCACGCAACATATTTTCGCCACATGTGGTGATAATGTTGTGCGGTCACCTCCTTCCTGGCTTTGACCAGGGTAGGAATGACCTCTTCCGGAATGCCTTTTTCCCTTAGGATCCGGCGTTCAACCGCCATGCCGTCAAACGCAGCCGCGGTAAGTCTTGGAACAGACATGGTACTTGCTGAAGCAAGTCCCTTCTTAGCGGCAGAGGCCATGAGTCCTCTGTGAGCATCTCTTGAAGTTCCAGGTACCAAGTCCTTCTTGGCCAATCCGGAGCCACGAGTATAGTTCTTACTCCTCTACGTCTTATAATTCTCAGTACCTTGGGTATGAGAAGCAGAGGAGGGAACACATACACTGACTGGTACACCCACGGTGTTACCAGAGCGTCCACAGCTATTGCCTGAGGGTCTCTTGACCTGGCGCAATACCTGTCCAGTTTTTTGTTCAGGCGGGACGCCATCATGTCCACCTTTGGTCTTTCCCAATGGTTCACAATCATGTGGAAGACTTCCCGATGAAATCCCCACTCTCCCGGGCGTCGGAATGAACACTGCTGACAGTGCTATCACCTGATTTTCCGCCCAGCGAAGAATCCTTGCAGTTTCTGCTATTGCCCTTCTGCTTCTTGTGCCGCCCTGTCTGTTTACATGGGCGACTGCCGTGATGTTGTCCCACTGGATCAATACCGGCTGACCTTGAAGCAGAGGTCTTGCTAAGCTTAGAGCATTGTAACTTGCCCTTAGCTCCAGTATATTTATGTGGAGAGAATTCTCCAGACTTGATCACACTCCCTGGAAATTTTTTCCCTGTGTGACTGCTCCCCAGCCTCTCAGGCTGGCATCCCTGGTCACCAGGACCCTTCCTGAATGCCGAATCTGCGGCCCATTAGTAGATGAGTACTTTGCAGCCACCGCAGAAGAAACACCCTTGTCCTTGGAGACAGGGTTATCCGCTGATGCATCTGAAGATGCGATCCGGACCATTTTTCCAGCAGATCCCACTGAAAAGTTCTTGCGTGAAAACTGCCGAATGGAATCGCTTCGTAAGAAGCCACCATTTTTCTCAGGACCCTTGTGCAATGATGCACTGACACTTTTCCTGGTTTTAGGAGGTTCCTGACTAGCTCGGATAACTCCCTGGCTTTCTTCTCCGGGAGAAACACCCTTTTCTGGACTGTGTCCAGAATCATCCCTAGGAACAGCCGATGTGTCGTCGGAAACAACTGCGGTTTTGGAATATTTAGAATCCACCCGTGCTGTCGTAGAACTACTTGAGATAGTGCTACTCCGACCTCCAACTGTTCTCTGGACCTTGCTCTTATCAGGAGGTCGTCCATTTTCTTTGAAGAAGAATCATCATTTCGGCCATTACCTTGGTAAAGACCCGGGGTGCCGTGGACAATCCAAACGGCAGCGTCTGAAACTGATAATGACAGTTCTGTACCACGAACCTGAGGTACCCTTGGTGAGAAGGGCAAATTGGGACATGGAGGTAAGTATCCCTGATGTCCCGGGACACCCTATAGTCCCCTTCTTCCTGGTTCGCTATCACTGCTCTGAGTGACTCCATCTTGATTTGAACCTTTGTAAGTGTTCAAATATTTCATATTTAGAATAGGTCTCACCGAGCCTTCTGGCTTCAGTACCACAACATAGTGTGGAATAATACCCCTTTCTTTGTTGTAGGAGGGGTACTTTGATTATCACCTGCTGGGAATACAGCTTGTGAATTGTTTCCAATACTGCCTCCCTGTCGGAGGGAGACGTTGGTAAAGCAGACTTCAGGAACTTGCGAGGGGGAAACGTCTCGACTTTCCAATCTGTACCCCTGGGATCCTACTTGTAGGATCCAGGGGTCCTGTACGGCCCCAGCGTCATGCTGAGAAACTTGGCAGAAGCGGTGGAGGCTTCTGTTCCTGGGAATGGGCTGCCTGCTGCAGTCTTCTTCCCTTTCCTCTATCCCTGGGCAGATATGACTCTTATGGGGACGAAAGGACTGAGGCTGAAAAGACGGTGTCTTTTTCTGCAGAGATGTGACTTAGGGTAAAAACGGTGGATTTTCCAGCAGTTGCCGTGGCCACCAGGTCCGATGGACCGACCCTAAATAACTCCTCCCCTTTATACGGCAATACTTCTTTGTGCCGTTTGGAATCTGTATCACCTGACCATTGTCGTGTCCATAAACATCTTCTGGCAGATATGGACATCGCACTTACTCTTGATGCCAGAGTGCAAATATCCCTCTGTGCATCTCGTATATATAGAAATGCATCCTTTAAATGCTCTATAGTCAATAAAATACTGTCCCTGTCAAGGGTATCAATATTTTTAGTCAGGGAATCCGACCAAGCCACCCCAGCTCTGCACATCCAGGCTGAGGCGATCGCTGGTCGCAGTATAACACCAGTATGTGTGTATATACTTCTTAGGATATTTTCCAGCCTCCTATCAGTTGGCTCCTTGAGGACGGCCCTATCTGGAGACGGTACCGCCACTTGTTTTGATAAGCGTGTGAGCGCCTTATCCACCCTAAGGGGTGTTTCCCAACGCGCCCTAACTTCTGGCGGGAAAGGGTATACCGCCAATAATTTTCTATCGGGGGAAACCCACGCATCATCACACACTTCATTTAATTTATCTGATTCAGGAAAAACTACAGGTAGTTTTTTCACACCCCACATAATACCCTTTTTTGTGGTACTTGTAGTATCAGAAATATGTAACACCTCCTTCATTGCCCTTAACAAGTAACGTGTGGCCCTAAAGGAAAATACGTTTGTTTCTTCACCGTCGACACTGAAATCCGTGTCTGTGTCGACCGACTGAGGTAAATGGGCGTTTTAAAGCCCCTGACGGTGTTTGAGACGCCTGGACATGTACTATTTTGTTTGCCGGACGTCTCTGTTGACATTATCACGTAATTCCTTGAATAAGCCATCCATTCCGGTGTCGACTTCCTAGAGAGTGACATCACCATTACAGGCAATTGCTCCGCCTCCTCACCAACATCGTCCTCATACATGTCGACACACACGTACCGACACACAGCACACACACAGGGAATGCTCTGATAGAGGACAGGACCCCACTAGCCCTTTGGGGAGACAGAGGGAGAGTTTGCCAGCACACACCAAAAACGCTATAATTATACAGGGACAACCTTTATATAAGTGTTTTTCCCTTATAGCAGTGGTTCCCAAACTGTGTGCCGTGGCACCCTGGGGTGCCTCAGGACACTTGCAGGGGTGCCTCGGGTTGGTGGTCCAGGACCAATTAAAATGATTTATAGTTAATGTAATAGGCAAAACCAGTGCTGGGGGCTGCCAATCATAACATGTGTGGACAAACAGAGGCAAATCCTGTCCCTCACCACACAATTGACCCTAAGGGTGACATATAAGCACAATTTACTTAATTTAATATTTTTCTTAATTTCTCAATAAGAAACCTTTGGCCTAGGGGTGCCGTGAAAACAATTCTGATGCTCTAGGGCGCCGTGCTTGTAAAAAGTTTGGGAACCACTGCCTTATAGCATTTTAATATATATAGTCATATCGCCAAATAAGTGCCCCCCCTCTCTGTTTTAACCCTGTTTCTGTAGTGCAGTGCAGGGGAGAGCCTGGGAGCCTTCCCACCAGCATTTCTGTGAGGGAAAATGGCGCTGTGTGCTGAGAAGAATAGGCCACGCCCCCTTTTCGGCGGGCTTCTTCTCCCGTTTTTCTGAGACCTGGCAGGGGTTAAATACATCCATATAGCCCCCAGGGGCTATATGCGATGTATTTTTAGCCAAAATAAGGTACTATCATTGCTGCCCAGGGCGCCCCCCCCAGCGCCCTGCACCCTCAGTGACCGCTGCTATGAAGTGTGCTGACAACAATGGCGCACAGCTGCAGTGCTGTGCGCTACCTTATGAAGACTGAAAAGTCTTCTGCCGCCGGTTTCTGGACCTCTTCACTTTTCGGCATCTGCAAGGGGGTCGGCGGCGCGGCTCCGGGACGAACCCCAGGGTGAGACCTGTGTTCCGACTCCCTCTGGAGCTAATGGTGTCCAGTAGCCTAAGAAGCCAATCCATCCTGCACGCAGGTGAGTTCACTTCTCTCCCCTAAGTCCCTCGATGCAGTGAGCCTGTTGCCAGCAGGACTCACTGAAAATAAAAACCTAACAAAACTTTTACTCTAAGCAGCTCTTTAGGAGAGCCACCTAGATTGCACCCTTCTCGGCCGGGCACAAAAATCTAACTGAGGCTTGGAGGAGGGTCATAGGGGGAGGAGCCAGTGCACACCACCTGATCCTAAAGCTTTTACTTTTGTGCCCCGTCTCCTGCGGAGCCGCTAATCCCCATGGTCCTGACGGAGTCCCCAGCATCCACTTAGGACGTCAGAGAAATGAACGATATTCAAAAACAAACGATAAATTGTTCATATCGTTCAGTGTGTATGCATCAATGATGAGCGGCCCCGCAGTCGTTCATCGGTGATCTATCCTCGTTTACACATGCAAGTCAAGTTGGATGATATAGATGTATGTACTGTCATATCGTCCAAGTCTGCCATCGATATCGTACAGTGTGTAGACAAAAATAGTTGATGAATAAGAATTGACCACCAATAATATCGTTGGTCATTAAAATCACCCAGTGTGTAGGGCCCTTAAGTTGCAGTATTTGGTTAGCTGTGAAATGTACATAGCCGTGTCTGCACCACAAAAGGACCTAAGAAAATGCAACTATTGGTCTTTCATTTTAAGCTGCAGCTGTAATACACATACATGAATGGCTTTGTGATCAAATCTAGGTCACAGCCACAAACTCAACAATGCTTTACAAATGACAAAGTGAACATACTAGGAGGTTGGAGAGGAAAGCAGTATCCTATGATATGAAATATCTGTAACTCACCTATGTCACTATCTATTAAGTCACTGTCAGCAGCACAGTCTCTGTATTTATAGTCAGATATAACCAGACTGTCCAGATGTTTGGGAGGTGCCTTTCATAACAGAAGACAGTCACAGAGCACTAAGTCATGCAAGAGGACCCGACACATTTAGAGGAATACACTTCAGTGTCTGGTGATTTACGTAAGTGTACACAATGTATTTCTGTACTCTGCATGGAAGAGAGCATAACAAAACAGTGCTCCCTTTATACAACAACTTGGCATGTCACCCCGTATATTGCGCAATAGTCAATCCTCGGCAGCTGCCTTCTTAGGTCACCCAGTACGTGGCAGAGAGAGTGATGGGTGGCCAACGCGCCATCAGACACATTAAGTCAGTGCTGCGTTACACACCCAAAGCTAATTGCACTGTTCACAGAGTCAGGGAAATGTTCTCTCCTATAGTTATTACTATAAAACTATTTCAGGCTGCTCACATACAAATCACCCTAGAAGGGCTTACCTTTACATTCTTCAGTCCTTTCTCAAACAGGACCAGCATCTCAGACAACTTGTTGTCGGAGTGTACATTGTACACGGTGCGGCTGCGTTGCTGCAACAGGCCAATGATGCACTCATTCTCAATCTGCTCATGCATCTTGAACTCCTTGAATGTCTCATACAGAGATTGCAGCAGTGCACGGAAGTCATTGTTGTTGGAAAAATTGGTCTTGGAAAGCTGTGTGAAGAATATAATCAATAGACACAGGTTTTAGTTTAGCATGGTTAGAGCAGTTCAGCAGCTTAAGCCCTGGCACAACTATGCACTGGTACTACTAGTTCTACACTTGTTAATGTTCTATGGGGCCCATATATCAGGACCAAAAAAATACCAATATTACAGCGCACAGGAATTAAATATATGCACAATTTCTTACAATACAAAATGTATAAAAAGAATCACATCCACAGGCTGGTTAATACATTTTACAACCCTAAAACAAATGATATGACCATTCGATATCATACAATGCAATTTCAGCAATATATGCAACAACAAAAAAATACCGGTAAATCTTTTTCTCGTAGTCCGTAGAGGATGCTGGGACTCCTTAAGGACCATGGGGATAGACGGGCTCCGCAGGAGACATGGGCACTTTAAGAAAGACTTTGGATCTGGGTGTGCACTGGCTCCTCCCTCTATACCCCTCCTCTAGACCTCAGTTAGAGAAACTGTGCCCAGAGGAGACGGACAGTACGAGGAAAGGATTTTAGTTAATCTAAGGGCAAGATTCATACCAGCCACACCAATCACACCGTATAACCTGTGATATACAATCTAGTTAACAGTATGAACAACAACATATCATCAGTCCATAACCGACGAAACGATAACATAACCCTTATGAAAGCAACAACTATATAAAAGTCTTGCAGAAATAGTCCGCACTTGGGACGGGAGTCCAGCATCCTCTACGGACTACGAGAAAAAGATTTACCGGTAGCTTTAAAATCTTATTTTCTCTAACGTCCTAGAGGATGCTGGGACTCCGAAAGGACCATGGGGATTATACCAAAGCTCCCAAACGGGTGGGAGAGTGCGGATGA
This sequence comes from Pseudophryne corroboree, assembly GCF_028390025.1. Classification (NCBI taxonomy): domain Eukaryota; kingdom Metazoa; phylum Chordata; class Amphibia; order Anura; family Myobatrachidae; genus Pseudophryne; species Pseudophryne corroboree. The sequence continues at coordinate 1,084,133,673 of NC_086444.1, forward strand.
CTCTGCAGCACCGATTGAGCAAACAGGAGGTCCTCCTCAGCCAGGGTATCAAACTTATAGAACTTTGCAAAGGTGTTTGACCCCGACCAATTAGCAGCTTGGCACAGCTGTAGTGCCGAGACCGCTCGGGCATCCGCCCAAGACGAGCACACCTTCCTAGTGGAATGGGCCTTAACCGATTTTGGTAACGGCAATCCTGCCGTAGAATGCGCCTGCTGAATCGTGTTACAGATCCAGCGAGCAATAATCTGCTTTGAAGCAGGGCCGCCAACCTTGTTGGCTGCATATAGGACAAACAGTGCTTCTATTTTTCTGATCCTAGCCGTTCCGGCCACGTAAATCTTCAAAGCCCTGACCACATCAAGGGACTCGGAATCCTCCAAGTCCCGTGTAGCCATAGGCACAACTATAGGTTGGTTCATATGAAAGGATGAGACCACCTTAGGTAGGAATTGAGGACGGGTCCGCAATTCCGCTCTATCCATATGGAAAACCAGATAGGGGCTTTTATGTGATAAAGCCGCCAATTCCGAAACTCGCCTAGCCGAAGCCAAGGCTAACATGACCACCTTCCAAGTGAGATATTTCAAACTCCACTGTTTGAAGTGGTTCAAACCAATGTGATTTAAGAAAACTTAACACCATGTTAAGGTCCCAAGGCGCCACCGGAGGCACAAAAGGAGGCTGAATATGCAGTACTCCCTTCACAAAGGTCTGTACTTCAGGCAGAGAGGCCAATTCCTTTTGACAGAAAATGGATAAGGCCGAAATCTGAACTTTAATGGAGCCTAACTTTAGGCCCAAATTCACTCCAGTCTGTAGGAAGTGAAGAAAACGGCCTAGATGGAATTCTTCCGTAGGAGCATTCCTGGCCTCGCACCAAGAAACATATTTTCGCCATATCCGGTGATAATGTTTAGATGTCACGCCCTTCCTAGCCTGTATTAGCGTAGGAATGACCTCATCCGGAATACCTTTTTCCGCTAGGATCCGGCGTTCAACTGCCATGCCGTCAAACGTAGCCGCAGTAAGTCTTGGAACAGAAAAGGACCCTGTTGCAACAGGTCCTGTCTTAGAGGAAGAGGCCACGGTTCTTCTGTGAGCATTTCCTGCAGATCCGGATACCAGGTCCTTCGTGGCCAATCCGGAACAATGAGTATTGTTCTCACTCCACTTTCTTATTATTCTCAACACCTTGGGTATGAGATGAAGAGGAGGAAATACATAGACCGACTGGAACACCCACAGTGTCACAAGGGCGTCCACAGCTACCGCCTGAGGATCTCTTGACCTGGCGCAATACCTTTGTAGCTTTTTGTTGAGACGGGACGCCATCATGTCTATTTGGGGCAATCCCCACCGATTTACAATCTGTGCGAAGACTTACTGATGAAGTCCCCACTCTCCTGGATGCAGGTCGTGTCGGCTGAGGAAGTCTGCTTCCCAGTTGTCCACTCCCGGAATGAACACTGCTGACAGTGCACTTACATGATTCTCCGCCCAGCGAAGAATTCTGGTGGCTTCCGCCATCGCCACTCTGCTCCTTGTGCCGCCTTGGCGGTTTAAATGAGCTACCGCGGTGACGTTGTCCGACTGAATCAGCACCGGTCGGTCGCGAAGTAAGGTCTCCGCTTGACGTAGGGCGTTGAATATGGCCCTCAGTTCCAGGATGTTGATGTGAAGACAAGTCTCTTGACTTGACCAAAGGCCTTGGAAATTTCTTCCCTGTGTGACTGCTCCCCAACCGCGGAGGCTCGCGTCCGTGGTCACCAGGATCCAATCCTGAATGCCGAACCTGCGGCCCTCTAGAAGGTGAGCACTCTGCAGCCACCACAGGAGAGAAACCCTGGCCCTGGGGGACAGGGTGATCCGCTGATGCATGTGCAGATGTGACCCGGACCATTTGTCCAATAGGTCCCACTGGAAAGTCCTTGCATGGAACCTGCCGAAGGGAATGGCTTCGTATGTCGCCACCATTTTTCCAAGGACTTGAGTGCAATGATGCACTGACACTTGTTTCAGCTTCAACAGGTTCTTGACTAGTCATGAGTTCTTGCGCTTTTTCTTCCGGAAGAAAAACCCTTTTCTGGTCTGTGTCCAGAATCATGCCCAAGAAGAACAGGCGAGTTGTAGGATCCAGCTGCGACTTTGGAATATTGAGAATCCAGCCGTGTCGCTGTAACACCTTCAGTGAAAGGGATACGCTGTTCTGCAACTTCTCCCGTGATCTCGCTTTTATGATGAGATCGTCCAAGTACGGGATAATTGTGACACCCTGCTTTCGCAGGAGCACCATGATTTCCGCCATTACCTTGGTAAAAATTATCGGGGCCGTGGAAAGCCCAAACGGCAACGGCTGAAATTGGTAATGACAATCCTGTATCGCAAATCTCAGGTACGCCTGATGAGGAGGATATATGGGAACATGCAGGTATGCATCCTTTATGTCCAGCGATACCATAAAATCCACCCCTTCCAGGCTGGCGATGACCGCTCTGAGCGATTCCATCTTGAACTTGAACCGTTTTAAGTAAAGGTTCAGGGATTTTAAATTCAAAATGGATCTGACCGAACCGTCCGGTTTCGGGACCACAAACAGGGTTGAGTAGTACCCCTTCCCCCTCTGAAGCAGGGGAACCTCGGCCACCACTTGTTGAAGACACAATTTTTGAATCGCCTGTAACACTATCTCCCTTTCCAGGGGAGAAGTTGGTAGCGCCAATTTGAAAAATCGGCGAGGAGGCACCTCTTCGAATTCTAGCCTGTATCCCTGGGAAACAATTTCCATTGCCCAGGGATCCACCTGTGATTGAACCCAGATGTGGCTTAAAAGTCGAAGACGTGCCCCCACTGGAGCGGACTCCCTCAGGGGAGCCCCAGCGTCATGCGGTGGATTTTGCAGAGGCCGGGGAGGACTTCTGTTCCTGGGAACTAGCTGTGTTGTGCAGCTTTTTTCCTCTGCCCTTACCCCTGGCAAGAAAGGACAATCCACGTACTCTTTTGCTTTTATTTGAACGAAAGGACTGCATTTGATAATGAGGCGCTTTCTTAGATTGTGAGGGAATAGAAGGCAAAAAATTCGATTTACCTCCCGTAGCTGTGGAGACGAGGTCCGTGAGGCCCTCTCCAAACAATTCCTCACCCTTGTACGGCAAAAACTCCATATGACTCTTTGAGTCGGCATCCCCCGTCCACTGTCGGGTCCATAAGACTCGCCTAGCTGAAATGGACATAGCGTTTATTCTGGAATGCAGTAAACTAATGTCTCTTTGAGCATCCCTCATATATAAAGACAGCATCTTTTATATGCCCTAGGGTCATTAAAATGGTATCCTTATCAAGTGTCTCAATATCCGCTGATAAAGAATCTGTCCATGCTGATACAGCACTACAAACCCAGGCCGACGCAATTGTCGGCCTGAGCAACGTACCAGAATGAGTGTAAATGGACTTCAAGGTAACCACCTGCTTGCGGTCAGCAGGATCCTTGAGGGTAGCCGTATCTTGGGACGGGAGCGCTATCTTTTTTGATAAGCGTGTCAAAGCTTTGTCTACCCTAGGGGAGGATTCCCACCGTATTCTGTTCTGTGACGGGAAAGGATACGCTGTTAGAATCCTTTTGGGAATCTGCAGTTTTTTGTCTGGAGTTTCCCACGCTTTTTCGCATAATTCGTTCAGCTCATGTGAGGAGGGAAAGGTGACCTCAGGTTTCTTTCCCTTATACATGTGTACCCTCGTGTCAGGGACAGGGGGTTCCTCAGCAATATGCAAAACATCTTTAATTGCGATAATCATATATCGAATACATTTAGCCACCCTTGGCTGCAATTTTGCATCATCGTAGTCGACACGAATCTGAATCCGTGTCGGTATCTGTGTTAACTATTTGGGATAGTGGGCGCTTATGAGACCCCGAAGGTCCCGGCAGCATAGGGACAGACATGGGTTGACTCCCTGATTGTACCCTAGCTTCAGCTTTGTCTAATCTTTTGTGCAATAAATTAACATTAGCACTTAAAACATTCCACATAGCCATCACTCCCCCTCCTCCTTAGGTGAGCCTTCAACCTCAGACATGTCGACACACGCGTACCGACACACCACACACACACACACACACACACACACACACACACACACAGGGAAGCTCTTTTCTGAAGACAGGTTCCCCACCAGGCCGTTTGGAGAGACAGAGAGAGAGTATGCCAGCACCCACCCCAGCGCTATATGACCCAGGAAAAAACACAGAATGTTTACCCAGTAGCGCTTATGTATAATGTATATACGCCAATTATGTGCCCCCCCTCTCTACTTTAAAACCCTCTTTCACCGTGTGTCAAGCAGGGGAGAGTCCGGGGAGCTTCCTCTCAAGCGGTGCTGTGGAGAATAAATGGCGCTGGTGAGTGCTGAGGGAGACGCCCCGCCCCCTCGGCGGCGGGCTTCTGTCTCGCTCAAATTTACTAATAACATGGCGGGGGCTCTTTTTATACATGTACAGTGCCCAGCTGTACATGTATATATGTGTATTTGCCACAGGAGGTGTTTATTGCTGCCCAGGGCGCCCCGTCTGCGCCCTGCACCCTTACAGTGACCGAAGTGTGTGAGGTGAATGGGAGCAATGGCGCACCGCTTCACTGCTGTGCGTTACCTCTTATGAAGATCATGTCTTCTGCCGCCTCTGAAGTCTTTTCCTCACATACTCACCCGGCTTCTTTCTTCCGGCTCTGCGCGGAAGACGGCGGCGAGGCTCTGGGACGGACGAGGGTGAGACCTGCGTACCGATCCCTCTGGAGCTAATGGTGTCCAGTAGCCTAAGAAATAGAGCCCTGAAACTCAGAGAAGTGGGTCTGTTTCTCTCTCCTCAGTCCCTCGATGCAGGGAGTCTGTTGCCAGCAGGCTCCCTGAAAATAAAAAAACTAACTAAAATACTTTCTTTTACAGGAAACTCAGGAGAGCTCCCTGAAAGCACCCAGTCTCCACTGGGCACAGTATCAAACTGAGGTCTGGAGGAGGGGCATAGAGGGAGGAGCCAGTGCACACCCAGATCCAAAGTCTTTCTTAAAGTGCCCATGTCTCCTGCGGAGCCCGTCTATCCCAATGGTCCTTACGGAGTCCCAGCATCCTCTAGGACGTTAGAGAAATACTTCTTTAAGGTCCACTAATTTATAGCTTGTAAACAGTGTAACACGTAAGTAGTCAGTCTGTTTCATACAAGCTGATTTGGATACTTTGTTGCAGGTTGATTACTCCAGCTGTGTCTCAATCTATGTTAAAATCACAATATAGGATCATTTATATTCAATGTCCAGAGGAGTACAGTGTATCAATACAGGTTGAGTATCCCATATCCAAATATTCCGAAATACGGAATATTCCGAAATACGGAATATTCCGAAATATGGAATTTTTTGAGTGAGATAGTGAAACCTTTGTTTTCTGATGGCTCAATGTACACAAACTTTATTTAATACACAAAGTTATTAAAAATATTGTATTAAATGACCTTTAGGCTGTGTGTATAAGGTGTATATGAAACATAAATGAATTGTGTTAATGTACACACACTTTGTTTAATGCACAAATTTATAAAAAATATTAGCTAAAATGACCTTCAGGCTGTGTGTATAAGGTATATATGTAACATAAATGCATTCTGTGCTTAGACTTGGGTCCCATTGCCATGATCTCATTATGGTATGCAATTATTCCAAAATACGGAAAAATCCCATATCCAAAATACTTCTGGTCCCAAGCATTTTGGATAAGGGATACTCAACCGTATATTGCACTGCCTTGCAAGTCTGGCCAGACTCAATAAAATAGAATCGTGGTCTTACCACTCTCCACCCTTGTCTGTTGCAAATGAGTCCTCCCTGGCTGCTGGTGTTTTTAACCTTTTCTGGCAGACATCTCTGGGAGACTGGTGAAAGAGCAATTTAGTATGCTATGAAGTGTTGTATAGTGTTTCTCCAGTTTAGGTGGTGTGGGATCACAAAGATTAAAATTTTACGTGTTTCCCGCCTTCTCACGGTATCAGCGGCCTCCACAGAAGTGATATCAGGAAGCTATCAGGGCAATAACCTGTTCTGCCGATGCCTTGATTGGCTGCTATTGATGATGGGCGATATGACCTTAAATAATTCATGCTAAAAATCCCTAACTAGCCGATTCAATACTTCTTGTGTCGGAAATCAGCGAGCCGCCAGTTCATTTATGTCCACTGATAGACTTTTTTGATTGCCGATCGGAGTCAGCAGAATGGGGAATCTGCCCATAGATGTATGTGCCCCATTAGTTGATCTAAGCATAGCGAACAGGCGGACACTGACCTGTACAGTATTATCTGCATTTACATGGTGTTATTTTAAATAAGGCAGCTAAGGCCTTTCATCAGATACATGAAAAAACAGAGGACATCTGTCACAGTACCATTGCCACGAATAACCGTAGTACAGCAGTGGCATAACCTATGCCACAGAGTAGTCATTCTCTAACAGGCCCCATGCCTATGTGCATGTTTAATGACATTCCCATTAAACAGAAGGGTTATTTTTAAGTGAAGGACAGCATGTAAGCTTGGAGGAAGGCACACAGACGCACACCGGTGATAGCGCCTGGACAGCAGCTGCAATGTAGGATCAAATGCAGCCTTGGTGCTCTGACATGGAAGAGTTGAGTAGTGGAAGAGAGGTGGAGATTGTAATACATCAGCCACAAAGCATATTGGGTTGAACCTTCTGACAGGGGAGTGAAGGTAACATTGTTTTGCGGCCTATATAGAGAAGATTCAAAGCCCTGTTAAAGCGCGGTGGCATCTTGTGTTATTATGGTACAGTAGCAACGCTCACTTTCCTGTACACCTCTATGAGGTGAAACAAGCAATGTTACAGATGCGATGTGCTGCTGTGATGAGCATACTGATGGAACATCACTCATGACTGAATCACCCCTATATGCATGGATGCATAATGATACTTAGACTGTAATTATTCTACAGTACTATGTAATCACTCTGTTTAATACCTTCATGTACAATATAATAAAGATTATGTAGTCTCTGAGTTACTTTTAAAGATGAATTATTTTAGTAGAATAAATTAGTGTCTTTTTGCTATAGTTATAGATTGTTACCTTAAACATTCTAAACAATACAAGTTATAAATTCAACCATTTGAATAACTAAGGACCCCATTTATCAAACCTTGGTGAGTGATAAATACTGTAGGACGGTGATAAACTACCAACCAACCAGCGCCTAACTTTCATGTTACAGGCTGTGTTTGAAAAATGACAGTTTGCACGGTTATAAAGTACCAACCAATTGACTACTACTTTATAACCGTGCCATTTATCACTTTCCAAGGCTTGTTAAGTCTGAACCTAATTATGGACAGTTAATTTCCTTGTCATATCAGGATTTGTACTTTGGTCGGAATATATATTTTTTTTACTATTATCGCAAAAGTTCGGATATTGAAAAAGGTGCATTTTACCTTATATAACGTAACTAGAGATGCTTTAGGCAGGTTGTATGAATGCAGTAGTGCACAGGGTGCCACTGATTATTAGGTAACCCTCGTGTATCTCACTTACTCAACCATGTCTCCAGGTGTTCTATATTTACCAGTCACAGAACAGGCCTCAGGGGCCTTCTGAGCTGTCAATCACACAGAATTGTATAAGTACATGATCACGTGGTAGAATTTAAATATAGTAGGTCCTCAGAGGTGTACAGGTGGTCCAGTCATCTCTACGGGAAGGGTCAATAAGCAGAATATCGGAGGACTAAATGAGATCATTGCTAAGTGGAATATAAAGCATATACACATTCACTCTGCAAAATATACATGTTCACATGCACTTTTAAACACAATTCATTCTATCACTTATGCAATTCTATAGATTACAATAGCAACAACTGTTACGTAGATTAAAATGAGAATATTAAAGTATGAAAGGTAAGATGCCTACCAAGTAATGGTAGAGGGCACATGCCTCCCTACAGGAACAGCCACCAGGCCTTACCCTCCACAAGACCTTTGATACCTTAACCTGTCCCAAATCACCCATCTTAATCCCTGAAGAAAACCCCTGACCCACTTCTCCACCTCTCCCACCTGCTGGCCCATTATCACCGATTTAGGCAAAGCAACAGAACGTGGCTGAGGTAGTCGAGCACCACAGGTGTAATACTACAGCAGAGTGAGTCTACTGATAAAAAATGTGAGCCCCTTCCCACTGAAGGAATGGGGCATATGTTACTTTTTTGCTTTTTTTAAATAAAGAACACATGCAAACTCATACAATGATCATCTCTCAAATTACCATCAGCTTTGTCTGTCTTCCAATACATTTTATTACATGCCTACATATACAACAAGGCATCACCAAACCCATCGGGCTGTTTGGAAAGAAGTACAATAGCTTGCAGCAAAGAGTAAACTTCCAGAGGCTGCTCAGACAACCAGCGTCTTGCATCATAGTCTATATATAGCACAAGTTAATCATAAACATATATGTGCATGCAAGCAATTGTACAGATAATGTATTGCCATAAGTAAAGTGTGCTAACGCACAAATTATGCTGGGGAAAGATTATGAGCAGTAACAGTGTCACGTCCCAGCAATCAACACTGTCTTATCATTTCACTCATATAAACCACACACAGTGTCACTACTCAAGTGACTGCTTCCATACATACAACCTCTTACTTTCTCTGTTTTACTGGGCCTGCTCTGGTTTTAGGAGTGCATCTCTTTGCATGCCATGCTCCATAAAGGATCCTGCTGGCTCCTTGATTTGAACGCCTACCACATAAATTACTGTGTCATGGGAACACGAAGTCCAAATACACCGCAGCAGTGAAAATAGTTATATTGCTGTATCATCGTTTTGGTTATTACTGCCGTGGTAGCAGTGTAATCTGAGCATCTTAATATGTCCAATGATGCAAAAAAAAAAAAAAAAAAAAAAAAAAAAATAGGACCTTAAATGATCATGGATAGAAGATGTAACGATGTCTAGACTAGATACATACTGTAGGCAGGACTCTTAATCAGAACCCAATCATGTTCCACACGGAATGCCAACATCTTGTACTGGGAACGGAACTGCTACATATAAAACATACTAGGTGCTTCATCGCGCCCTACGGGCGCTCTTCACACCGTCGCAAGGGGCTACGCCCCCTTAACCCTTGCATGCCTTTCTGGGGTTTAATATTTGTATTATATGGAGTATTACCTGCATTCGTTTGTTAGTGGTTAAATATTGCACAATGAAAGGGCGTGCGATGGTGAAGGAGGCGCAGCCCCTTGCGACGGCGTGAACAGCACCTGCAGGGCACGATGTACAGAATGTAGCGGGTGCGGGGGGGACTGCGGATGGTGTCTGTAGATGCTGCGGGTGGAGGGGAGGCAGAAGTGGGGGTGGGGCCTGGATGGGGAAGGTTCGGGAGGTGCTGCGTGTGGGGGAGGGGCAGAGGAGTGGGGGATGCAGATGGGGGAGGGGTCCGGAGGCACTGCAGGTGGGGGAGGGGCAGGGGTGCCACGGGTGGGAGAGGGGCAGGTGTGGGGATGTTGTGGATGGGTGAAGGGTTCCGGAGGTGCTGTGGGATGGGAAGGGACGGGAGTGGCGGGGGTTGGGTAGGGGACAGCAGGCCCATGGGTAGGGGCAGGTACGGGTGTTGCGGCGGATGGGAAAGGAGGTCCGGAGGTGCTGCAGGTGGTGGAGGGGCAGGTGCGGGGGTGCCATTGGTGGGGGAGGGGTGGGTGTGGGGGGGACCGCTGATGGAGGAGGGTGTCTGCAGATGCTGCGGATGGAGGGGGGCAGGTGTGGGGGGGAAGACATATAAGGGGGGTGAATGGTGGAAGGGGCCTGGAGGTGCTGTGGGTGGTGAAGGGGTGGAGGAGTGGGAGCCACGGGTGGTGTAGGGGGTCTGGAGGCACAGCATGTGGGGGAGGGGTGAAGTGCCGCTTGTGGTGGAGGGGAAGGTGCGGAGGTGTGGTGCATTGGGGAGAGGTCTGGAGGCGCTGCGGGTACTGTACATGCCATAAAAGGTAGTTGGAGGGTATGCAGTAACAGGGCCAGGACAGGGGTGACGGTGCCAGGACAGGGGTGACAGGGCCAGGACAGGGGTGACAGGGCCAGGACAGAAATGATAGGGACAGGATAGGGGTGACAGGGCCAGGGTAGGGGCGGCAGGACCAGGACATGGGTGACGGGGCCAGTATAGGGTTGACAGGGCAAGCACAGGGGTGACAGGGCCAGGATAGGGGTAACAGGGCTAGCATAAGGGTGACAGGGCCAGGATAAGGGTGAAAGGGCCAGGATAAGGGTGGCAGGGCAAGGCCAGGGGTGACAGGGACATGACAGAACACAGGGCACGGGAGAGATTGGTATTAGGGACAAAACAGTGGTGACAGACAGATGTGTCTTACCGGAGTCACTGCTGCTGGCTGCTGCTGTTCCACTCCAACCTGTTGGGATCTGCTGCTGCTGGAGACTTGGCATGGCTGACTCTCTCAGGCTGGAGTCCTGCTTTCTCTGCTCGTCCGCATCCCCCCCCCCCTCCTCAGTCACACACCGCAGACCTCGCGCAGCTGCCGGGCACTGTGGTAAGGTGAGACTGGAAATGACTGGTTAGCCCCCTGGAGATGCTGCGGCTGGAGGGAGTCATAGCATGCACGTGGCGCGGACCTCACGGCTTCCGGGCACTGTGGTAAGGGGAGACTGGGAGTGACTGGTTAGCTCCCAGGAGACGCTGCGGCTGGAGGGAGGAGTGGGTCAGAGCCTGCAAGCAGCTCGGATTTCTGCAGCGCTACCCGCCAGCTAAAGTGTGTGAATGAGCTGGGCGCACTCCACTGCGGGTGGCAGCGCTGCAGCTAGCGGTGGGGTTGCCGGGGCTGGAGATAACAGAGGCAGTATGGAACCTGCACAGCGGCAGGTGCCCCACAAAACTGCAGCTAAGAAGCGTGGAGTGTGCCAGAAAGTGACGCTCCTCTGCACCAGAGAGACCCTGCTGAGTATGCCGATGTGGGGGGTCAAGCACACAGTGAGCCGGTGCCCATCTGTCTGTATGACATACCCCTCACACAACCCCATACCTCCCAAATGTCCAGATTTTCGCGGGACAGTCCCATTTTTTGGGGTCTGTCCCGCTGTCCCACCCGCGGGTCGCAGTGTCCGGCGGTGGGGGGGGGGCATTTGGAAAGCTCCTGTACTCGCTGTTCTGCTTAGCAGAGCAGCGGTGAATAGTGGAGACAGAGGGAGAGGGGGCATCAGGGGGTACGGATTAATGGGGGGGGGTTCCAGCAGCAGAGCCGGATTAAGGGGGGGGGGGGGGGGCAGGGGATACGTACCGTTGGCCCCACAGTTTTAGGGGGCCCCCCGGCTGGAGTAGCTCTGTCCCAGCTCAGAAGCCCCCCCCCCCCCCCCCCCCGTCCTGCCAGCAACAGCGGCAGCATTGTGCTACAGTCAGCACACGCTGCTGCATATTGGCAGGTCTGTGGTGTTGCAGGGAGGCAGCAGTCTCCCTGCTTTCTACTCCCTGTGCGGGTGTGTAAGGGGGAGCGACCACCCCCTCTGGATTTAGCCCTAGCTGAGGGGCCAAAATCCCATAAAAAAAAAACAAATTCGGAATTTGCATAAGGGGGCGTGGCCGCGCGGGCCACGATTAGGCCACGCCCCCAACCCCCAGCAGGCACAGCAATGAGATAGGGCTCCCCTGTCTCAAGTGCCTTGGGCCCCCCAGACTCATAATCAGCCCCTGGGAGCATGCCAGCAGCTCACAGAGCGCTGCGCATGCTCCCTCACTGACGAAAACGGGGACCCTCCCGTGAAGCCACGCCCCCTTTTCGCCGAGTGTGTTTCCTTCCTTCTGCCTGGAGAAAGCTCCTGCAGAAAGCTGGGAGGTCTGCACCCCTGCCTGTGACATGCCCAATGCCCATGCTATCTGCTTCTGCTCCTAGTCTCCTGTAGATTTGGCCAGATCTCTGTGACTCATTTGACTAACTCCGCCCACTGTTGTGACTCCGCCCAGCGTTAGCAAATGAATCACAAGGTCACAGAATAGGGCTATTATATAGGAGATTTTGTTCACAGAATAGAGTATGTACCCAACCTCCTAACAAATTCCTATAAAGCCTTATTTATCTGAAGGACTCTTAGGCATTTACTTCTTTCATGTCACCGTTCACAATAAAGGCAACACTTTGCAATGCTGGCAGGTATCGGGACAATTCACCATTCTGCCGATGCCTGGGTTAGCGAAGGGTCATGGAAAGTCAACACGTTGAAAATCCTTGGGCCGTAGATGAAGAACATACAATATAGTTTGGCTATAAAACTTTGCCATTGAATATGCAATTAACTTTTAACGCTGCATTCACCATTAAATGTGAAATGGCAAAAGCTGTCAGTTTTGATGTTTTCCAATCTCCTATCTGGCATTACTAAGCAAAAGTTTCTTCACTCCCCTATCACCCTGCATGCTAATATGGACGATATTGTCCATATTGGCCTGCATGTTTAAACGAGCCGGCACTAGCGAGCCTACACACTGAAAGATATGAACGGTATCTCGTTCATTAATGAACAAGATCGTTCATCTATCTTTCACTGGAATTAACCAGTGTGTAGGGCCCATAAGGCTTTATAGGCCTCAACACATCTTCCACTCCTTCTCCCTGCTCTTTATCACCACAACTTACAGAAATACTAACCTGTCCCCAGTACCCAGACTCTTCACCTCAGGCACACTGGCTGCAAGGTATTCTGCGCTACTATAGACTATTGCCAGATGCATAGAATACCCATACCTTACTTGGTTGTGTAATAACACTAATCTACATTACAGTAGTTATATACCGTATATCTGAAATAAACAGATTAATCCTTACACTGATTAATACTATTCTGCAATATTAAACTGTCATCCCTGACTGCAATATTGGCAATTATAAATTACTCTGCAATAACCCTTAACTCTATTTACATTTCTGCAATATTTAACCCTATACTGTCCTGAATTCTATAGCACCCAATATACAGTGCATCTGTAAAGTATTCACAGCGCTTCACTTTTTCCACATTTTATGTTATGTTACAGCCTTATTTCAAAATGGAATAAATAAATTTTCCCCCCTCAAAATTTTACACACAATACCCCATAACGGAAAAGTTTTCAGATTTTTGCAAATGTATTAAAAATAAAAAACTAAGAAATCACATGTACATAAATATTTACAACCTTTGCATTGTTTCCACTGATCATCCTTGAGATGTACCTACAGCTTAATTGTAGTCCACCTGTGGTAAATTCAGTTGATTGGACATGATTTGGAAAGGCACACACCTGTCTATATAAGGTCCCACACTCGACAGTGAAATGTCTAAGCACAAACCAAGCATGAAGTCGAAGGCATTGTCTGTAGACCCCCGAGACAGGATTGTCTCGAGGCACAAATCTGGAGAAGGGTACAGAAAAATATCTGCTGCTTTGAAGGTCCCAATGAGCACAGTGGCCTCCATCATCCGTAAATGGAAGAAGTTCGGAACCACCAGGACTCTTCCCAGAGCTGGCTGGCTGGACACACTGAACGATCAGGCGAGAAGGGCCCTAGTCAGGGAGGTGACCAAGAACCCGATGGTCACTGTCAGAACTACAGCATTCCTCTGTGGAGAGAGGAGAACCTTCCAGTAGTGGATTGCTGCATCTCTGCAGCAATCCACTAATCAGGCCTGTATGGTAGAGTGGCCAGACGGAAGCCACTCCTTAGTAAAAAGCACATAGCAACCCATCTGGAGTTTGCCTGAAGGACTCTTGGATCATGAGAAACAAAATTCTCTGGTCTGATGAGACAAAGATTGAACTCTTTGGCCTGAATGCCAGGCATCATGTTTGGAGGAAACCAGGCACCGCTCATCACCAGGCCAATACCATCCCTATAGTGAAGCATGGTGATGGCAGCATCATGCTGTGGGGATGTTTTTCAGCGGCAGGAACTGGGAGACTAGTCAGGATAGAAGGAAAGATGAATGCAGCGATGTACAGAGATATCCTGGATGAAAACCTGCTCCAGAGCGCTCGACCTCAAACTGGGGCGATGGTTATTCTTTCAGCAGGACAACGATCCAAAGCACACAGCCAAGATATCAAAGGCATGGCTTCAGGACAACTCTGTGAATGTCCTTGAGTGGCCCAGCCAGAGCACAGATGCTTCTCATCCATCCTGATGGAGCTTGAGATGTGCTACAAAGAGGGTTGGACATAACTGCCATAAAATAGGTGTGCCAAGCTTGTGGCATCATTTTCAAAAAGACTTGAGGCTGTAATTGCTGCCAAAGGTGCATCAAAGTATTGAGCAAAGGCTGTGAATACTTATGTACATGTGATTTCTTAGTTTTTTTTATTCTTAGTAAATTTGCAAAAATTTCAAAAAAAACCTTATTTCACGTTATAATTATGGGGTATGGTGTGTAGAATTTTGAGGGGAAAAAAAATAAGAATTTACTTACCGATAATTCTATTTCTCGTAGTCCGTAGTGGATGCTGGGGACTCCGTAAGGACCATGGGGAATAGCGGCTCCGCAGGAGACTGGGCACATCTAAAGAAAGCTTTAGGACTATCTGGTGTGCACTGGCTCCTCCCCCTATGACCCTCCTCCAAGCCTCAGTTAGGATACTGTGCCCGGACGAGCGTACACAATAAGGAAGGATCTTGAATCCCGGGTAAGACTCATACCAGCCACACCAATCACACCGTACAACTTGTGATCTGAACCAAGTTAACAGCATGATAACAGAGGAGCCTCTAGAAAAGATGGCTCACTACAGCAATAACCCGATTTTTTGGTAACAATAACTATGTACAAGTATTGCAGACAATCCGCACTTGGGATGGGCGCCCAGCATCCACTACGGACTACGAGAAATAGAATTATCGGTATGTAAATTCTTATTTTCTCTAACGTCCTAAGTGGATGCTGGGGACTCCGTAAGGACCATGGGGATTATACCAAAGCTCCCAAACGGGCGGGAGAGTGCGGATGACTGCAGCACCAAATGAGAGAACTCCAGGTCCTCCTCAGCCAGGGTATCAATTTTGTAGAATTTTACAAACGTATTTGCTCCTGACCAAGTAGCTGCTCGGCAAAGTTGTAAAGCCGAGACCCCTCGGGCAGCCGCCCAAGATGAGCCCACCTTCCTTGTGGAGTGGGCATTTACAGATTTTTGGCTGTGGCAGGCCTGCCACAGAATGTGCAAGCTGAATTGTACTACAAATCCAACGTGCAATAGTCTGCTTAGAAGCAGGAGCACCCAGCTTGTTGGGTGCATACAGGATAAACAGCGAGTCAGTTTTCCTGACTCCAGCTGTCCTGGAAACATATTTTCAGGGCCCTGACAACGTCTAGCAACTTGGAGTCCTCCAAGTCCCTAGTAGCCGCAGGCACCACAATAGGTTGGTTCAGGTGAAACGCTGAAACCACCTTAGGGAGAAACTGAGGACGAGTCCTCAATTCCGCCCTGTCCGAATGGAAAATCAGATAAGGGCTTCCACAGGACAAAGCCGCCAATTCTGACACGCGCCTGGCCCAGGCCAGGGCCAACAGCATGACCACTTTCCATGTGAGATATTTTAACTCCACAGATTTAAGTGGTTCAAACCAATGTGACTTTTGGAACCCAAAAACTACATTGAGATCCCAAAGTGCCACTGGAGGCACAAAAGGAGGCTGTATATGCAGTACCCCTTTTACAAACGTCTGAACTTCAGGGACTGAAGCTAGTTCTTTTAGGAAGAAAATTGACAGGGCCGAAATTTGAACCTTAATGGACCCCAATTTCAGGCCCATAGACACTCCTGTTTGCAGGAAATGTAGGAATCGACCCAGTTGAATTTCCTCCGTCGGGCCTTACTGGCCTCGCACCACGCAACATATTTTCGCCAAATGCGGTGATAATGTTTTGCGGTTACATCCTTCCTGGCTTTGATCAGGATAGGGATGACTTCATCCGGAATGCCTTTTTTCCTTCAGGATCCGGCGTTCAACCGCCATGCCGTCAAACGCAGCCGCGGTAAGTCTTGGAACAGACAGGGTCCTTGCTGGAGCAGGTCCCTTCTTAGAGGTAGAGGCCACGGATCCTCCGTGAGCATCTCTTGAAGTTCCGGTTACCAAGTCCTTCTTGGCCAATCCGGAGCCACGAATATAGTGCTTACTCCTCTCCATCTTATCAATCTCAGTACCTTGGGTATGAGAGGCAGAGGAGGGAACACATACACTGACTGGTACACCCACGGTGTTACCAGAGCGTCTACAGCTATTGCCTGAGGGTCCCTTGACCTGGCGCAATACCTGTCGAGTTTTTCCCAACGGTTTATAATCATGTGGAAGACTTCTGGGTGAAGTCCCCACTCTCCC
This sequence comes from Pseudophryne corroboree, assembly GCF_028390025.1. Classification (NCBI taxonomy): domain Eukaryota; kingdom Metazoa; phylum Chordata; class Amphibia; order Anura; family Myobatrachidae; genus Pseudophryne; species Pseudophryne corroboree. Next base: position 1,084,150,096 of record NC_086444.1, read on the forward strand.
GGGTGGAGGTCGTGCTGAGGAAGTCTGCTTCCCAGTTGTCCACTCCCGGAATGAATACTGCTGACAGTGCTATCACATGATTTTCCGCCCAGCGAAGAATCCTTGCAGCTTCTGCCATTGCCCTCCTGCTTCTTGTGCCACCCTGTCTGTTTACGTGGGTGACTGCCGTGATGTTGTCCGACTGGATCAACACCGGCTGACCTTGAAGCAGAGGTCTTGCTAAGCTTAGAGCATTGTAAATGGCCCTTAGCTTCAGGATATTTATGTGAAGTGATGTCTCCAGGCTTGACCATAAGCCCTGGATATTCCTTTCCTGTGTGACTGCTCCCCAGCCTCGCAGGCTGGCATCCGTGGTCACCAGGACCCAGTCCTGAATGCCGAATCTGCGGCCCTCTAGAAGATGAGCACTCTGCAACCACCACAGGAGGGACACCCTTGTCCTTGGTGACAGGGTTATCCGCTGATGCATCTGAAGATGCGACCCGGACCATTTGTCCAGCAGGTCCCACTGGAAAGTTCTTGCGTGGAATCTGCCGAATGGGATTGCTTCGTAGGAAGCCACCATTTTACCCAGAACCCTTGTGCATTGATGCACTGAGACTTGGCTCGGTTTTAGGAGGTTCCTGACTAGCTCGGATAACTCCCTGGCTTTCTCCTCCGGGAGAAACACCTTTTTCTGGACTGTGTCCAGGATCATCCCTAGGAACAGAAGACAAGTCGTCGGAACCAGCTGCGATTTTGGAATATTGAGAATCCAATCGTGCTGCCGCAACACTACCTGAGATAGTGCTACACCGACCTCCAACTGTTCCCTGGATCTTACCCTTATCAGGGAATCGTCCAAGTAAGGGATAACTAAAATTCCCTTCCTTCGAAGGAATATCATCATTTCGGCCATTACCTTGGTAAAGACCCGGGGTGCCATGGACCATCCATACGGCAGCGTCTGAACTGATAGTGACAGTTCTGTACCATAAACCTGAGGTACCCTTGATGAGAAGGGTAAATTTTGACATGAAGGTAAGCATCCTTGATGTCCCGAGACATCATGTAGTCCCCTTCTTCCAGGTTCGCAATCACTACTCTGAGTGACTCAATCTTGAATTTGAACCTCTGTATGTAAGTGTTCAAAGATTTTAGATTTAGAATCGGTTTCACCGAGCCGTCCGGCTTCGGTACCACAACAGTGTGGAATAATACCCCGTTCCCTGTTGCAGGAGGGGTACCTTGATTATCACCTGCTGGGAATACAGCTTGTGAATGGCTTCCAAAACTGTCTCCCTGTCAGAAGGAGACATCGGTAAAGCCGACTTTAGGAAACGGCGAGGGGGAGACGTCTCGAATTCTAATTTGTACCCCTGAGATATCACCTGAAGGATCCAGGGGTCTACTTGCGAGTGAGCCCACTGCGCGCTGAAATTCATTGAGACGGGCCCCCCACCGTGCCTGATTCTGCTTGTAAAGCCCCAGCGTCATACTGAGGGCTTGGCAGAGGCGGGAGAGGGTTTCTGTTCCTGGGAACTGGCTGATTTCTGCAGCCTTTTTCCTCTCCCTCTGTCACGGGGCAGAAATGAGGAACCTTTTGCCCGCTTGTCCACGAAAAGACTGCGCCTGATAATACGGCGTCTTCTCATGTTGAGAGGCGACCTGGGGTACAAACGTGGATTTCCCAGCTGTTGCCGTGGCCACCAGGTCTGAAAGACCGACCCCAAATAACTCCTCCCCTTAATAAGGTAATACTTCCAAATGCCGTTTGGAATACGCATCACCTGACCACTGACGTGTCCATAACCTTCTACTGGTAGAAATGGACAACGCACTTAGACTTGATGCCAGTCGGCAAATATTCCGCTGTGCATCACGCATATATAGAAATGCATCTTTTAAATGCTCTATAGGCAAAAATATACTGTCCCTATCTAGGGTATCAATATTTTTAGTCAGGGAATCCGACCACGCCAACCCAGCACTGCACATCCAGGCTGAGGCGATTGCTGGTCGCAGTATAACACCAGTATGTGTGTAAATACATTTTAGGATACCCTCCTGCTTTCTATCAGCAGGATCCTTAAGGGCGGCCATCTCAGGAGAGGGTAGAGCCCTTACAAGCGTGTGAGCGCTTTATCCACCCTAGGGGGTGTTTCCCAACGCACCCTAACCTCTGGCGGGAAAGGATATAATGCCAATAACATTTTAGAAATTATCAGTTGTTATCGGGGGAAAACCACGCATCATCACACACCTCATTTAATTTCTCAGATTCAGGAAAACTACAGGTAGTTTTTCCTCACCGAACATAATACCCCTTTTTGGTGGTACTCGTATTATCAGAAATGTGTAAAACATTTTTCATTGCCTCAATCATGTAACGTGTGGCCCTACTGGAAGTCACATTTGTCTCTTCACCGTCGACACTGGAGTCAGTATCCGTGTCGGCGTCTATATCTGCCATCTGAGGTAACGGGCGCTTTAGAGCCCCCGACGGCCTATGAGACGTCTGGACAGGCCCAAGCTGAGTAGCCGGCTGTCTCATGTCAACCACTGTCTTTTATACAGAGCTGACACTGTCACGTAATTCCTTCCAACAGTTCATCCACTCAGGTGTCGACCCCCTAGGGGGTGACATCACTATTACAGGCAATCTGCTCCGTCTCCACATCATTTTTCTCCTCATACATGTCGACACAAACGTACCGACATACAGCACACACACAGGGAATGCTCTGATAGAGGACAGGACCCCACTAGCCCTTTGGGGAGACAGAGGGAGAGTTTGTCAGCACACACCAGAGCGCTATATATATATATATATATATATATATATATATATATATATATATATATATATATATATATACAGGGATAACCTTATATAAGTGTTTTTCCCCTTATAGCTGCTGTATCTTTAATACTGCGCGTAATTAGTGCCCCCCCTCTCTTTTTTAACCCTTTCTGTAGTGTAGTGACTGCAGGGGAGAGACAGGGAGCTTCCCTCCAACGGAGCTGTGAGGGAAAATGGCGCCAGTGTGCTGAGGAGATAAGCTCCGCCCCCTTATCGGCGGCCTTATCTCCCGTTTTTCTATGTATTCTGGCAGGGGTTAAATGCATCCATATAGCCCAGGAGCTATATGTGATGCATTTTTTGCCATCCAAGGTGTTTTTTATTGCGTCTCAGGGTGCACCCCCCCAGCGCCCTGCACCCTCAGTGACCGGAGTGTGAAGTGTGTTGAGAGCAATGGCGCACAGCTGCAGTGCTGTGCGCTACCATGTTGAAGACAGGACGTCTTCTGCCGCCGATTTTCCGGACCTCTTCTGCCTTCTGGCTCTGTAAGGGGGCCGGCGGCGCGGCTCTGGGACCCATCCAGGCTGGGCCTGTGATCGTCCCTCTGGAGCTAATGTCCAGTAGCCTAAGAAGCCCAATCCACTCTGCACGCAGGTGAGTTCGCTTCTTCTCCCCTTAGTCCCTCGATGCAGTGAGCCTGTTGCCAGCAGGTCTCACTGAAAATAAAAAACCTAAACTAAAACTTTCACTAAGAAGCTCAGGAGAGCCCCTAGTGTGTACCCTTCTCGTTCGGGCACAAAGATCTAACTGAGGCTTGGGGGAGGAGCCAGTGCACACCAGATAGTCCTAAAGCTTTCTTTAGATGTGCCCAGTCTCCTGCGGAGCCGCTATTCCCCATGGTCCTTACGGAGTCCCCAGCATCCACTTAGGACGTTAGAGAAAAATGTATTCCATTTCAGAATAAGGCTGTAACATAACAAAATGTGGAAAAAGTGAAACGCTGCGAATACTTTCCGGATGCACTGTTTAACCTCTAGCGTCTAGCCGCATTCTCTCCAGTATTTGCCTGCAATATTACTACTAATGCTGTACTACACCATCGGTACAATTACCTATACAACAGAGGCCTGCTCTCCCATCTGCCACCTTACCCCTCTTACTCCATGCTTTGCCAGCCATCTTGCAATTCTTTCTCCCTACACATACATATAGACACACGTACAGAGTAAACACAGATATCACACTAGCATACATCATCATCATCATTTCTTTGCACCTTAAAAGATTCCTGCTATTTTATAAACACAAAAGAAGTTATAAGGAACAGAGTTAACATTGTAAAAGAACATACTTAGCAAACTAATGTAATGCAATGTATGTACTGTATATATAGGGGTATATGCAATTGCGGTTGAATACCCGCTGGAATTCGACCGTTTTTTAATTCGACACAATTCGACAGTCAGACAATCCACGTACTTGGCGAAAAAACAAACCGCATTACCCGGACCACGCACTGAAAGGGGTCCCATGTGTAAACACTGTAACCTCACCGCTGACCGCAAAGTTCCCACCATTGAAGATAATGGAGCGGCATGTGCCGTCTGACAGATCAGACGCGCACAGCCAATCAGGAGAGTGCCACGACGTGGCGCTCTCTGATTGGCTGAAGGGACCCTCTGTGACAGGAGTCAGGAGACCCTCTGTCACAGGAGTCACGTGGGGTCCCGGCATTCGGGGAAAGGGGTCCCATGTGTAAACATAAGGAAGGATATTGAATCCCGGGTAAGACTCATACCAGCCACACCGTACAACTTGTGATCTGAACCCAGTTAACAGTATGATAAACGCAAAGGAGCCTCTGAAAAGATGGCTCACAACAATAATAACCCGAATTTTTGTAACAATAACTATATACAAGTATTGCAGACAATCCGCACTAGGGATGGGCGCCCAGCATCCACTACGGACTACGAGAAATAGATTTATCGGTAAGTAAAATCTTATTTTCTCTGACGTCCTAGTGGATGCTGGGACTCCGTAAGGACCATGGGGATTATACCAAAGCTCCCAAACGGGCGGGAGAGTGCGGATGACTCTGCAGCACCGAATGAGAGAACTCCAGGTCCTCCTCAGCCAGGGTATCAAATTTGTAGAATTTAGCAAACGTGTTTGCCCCTGACCAAGTAGCTGCTCGGCAAAGTTGTAAAGCCGAGACCCCTCGGGCAGCCGCCCAAGATGAGCCCACTTTCCTTGTGGAATGGGCTTTTACTGATTTTGGCTGTGGCAATCCTGCCACAGAATGTGCAAGCTGAATTGTACTACAAATCCAACGAGCAATCGTCTGCTTAGAAGCAGGAGCACCCAGCTTGTTGGGTGCATACAGGATAAACAGCGAGTCAGATTTTCTGACTCCAGCCGTCCTGGAAACATATTTTCAAGGCCCTGACAACGTCAAGCAACTTAGAGTCCTCTAAGTCCCTGGTAGCCGCAGGTACCACAATAGGTTGGTTCATGTGAAATGCAGAAACCACCTTAGGTAGAAATTGAGGACGAGTCCTCAATTCCGCCCTGTCAGAATGAAAAATTAAGTAAGGGCTTTTATATGATAAAGCCGCCAATTCTGACACACGCCTGGCTGAAGCCAAGGCTAACAGCATCGACACCTTCCATGTGAGATATTTTAAGTCCACAGTGGAAAGTGGTTCAAACCAATGTGACTTTAGAAAACTCAACACCACATTGAGATCCCAAGGTGCCACTGGAGGCACAAAAAGGAGGCTGTATGTGCAGCACCCCTTTCACAAATGTCTGAACTTCAGGTACTGAAGCCAGTTCTTTCTGGAAGAAAATCGACAGGGCCGAAATTTGAACCTTAATGGACCCTAATTTTAGGCCCATAGACAGTCCTGTTTGCAGGAAATGAAGGAAACGACCCAGTTGAAATTCCTCTGTAGGGGCCTTCTTGGCCTCACACCGCGCAACATATTTACGCCAAATGCGGTGATAATGTTTTGCGGTTACGTCCTTCCTGGCTTTGACCAGAGTAGGAATGACTTCTTCTGGAATGCCTTTTTCCCTCAGGATCCGGCGTTCAACCGCCATGCCGTCAAACGCAGCCGCGGTAAGTCTTGGAACAGACAAGGCCCCTGCAGTAGCAGGTCCTTTCTTAGAGGTAGAGGCCACGGTTCGTCCGTGAGCATCTCTTGAAGTTCCGGGTACCAAGTCCTTCTTGGCCAATCCGGAACCACGAGTATAGTTCTTACTCCTCTCCTTCTTATGATTCTCAGTACTTTTGGTATGAGAGGCAGAGGAGGGAACACATACACTGACTGGTACACCCACGGCGTTACCAGAGCGTCCACTGCTATTGCCTGAGGGTCCCTTGACCTGGCGCAATATCTGTCCAGTTTTTTGTTTAGACGTGACGCCATCATGTCCACCTTTGGTTTTTCCCAACGGTTTACAATCAGGTGGAAGACTTCTGGGTGAAGTCCCCACTCTCCCGGGTGAAGGTCGTGTCTGCTGAGGAAGTCTGCTTCCCAGTTGTCCACTCCCGGAATGAACACTGCTGACAGTGCTATCACATGATTTTCCGCCCAGCGAAGAATCCTTGCAGCTTCTGCCATTGCCCTCCTGCTTCTCGTGCCGCCCTGTCTGTTTACGTGGGCGACTGACGTGATGTTGTCCGATTGGATCAACACCGCCTGACCCTGAAGCAGAGGTTTTGCTTGACTTAGGGCATTGTAAATGGCCCTTAGTTCCAGAATGTTTATATGAAGAGATGTTTCCATGCTTGACCACAAGCCCTGGAAATTCCTTCCCTGTGTGACTGCTCCCCAGCCTCTCAGGCTGGCATCCGTGGTTACCAGGATCCAATCCTGAATGCCAAATCTGCGGCCCTCTAGTAGATGAGCACTCTGCAGCCACCACAGGAGAGACACCCTTGTCCTTGGCGACAGGGTTATCCGCTGATGCATCTGCAGATGCGATCCGGACCATTTGTCCAGTAGATCCCACTGAAACGTTCTTGCATGGAATCTTCCGAATGGAATCGCTTCGTAAGAAGCCACCATTTTTCCCAGGACCCTCGTGCACTGATGCACTGAGACCTGGCCTGGTTTTAGGAGGTTCCTGACTAGCTCGGATAACTCCCTGGCCTTCTCCTCCGGGAGAAACACCTTCTTCTGGACTGTGTCCAGAATCATTCCTAGGAACAGTAGACGTGTCGTTGGAATCAGCTGCGATTTTGGAATATTTAGAATCCACCCGTGCTGACGTAACACTACCTGAGATAGTGCTACTCCGACTTCTAACTGTTCCCTGGATCTTGCCCTTATCAGGAGATCGTCCAAGTAAGGGATAATTAAAATGCCTTTTCTTCGTAGAAGAATCATCATTTTGGCCATTACCTTGGTAAAGACCCGAGGTGCCGTGGACAATCCAAACGGCAGCGTCTGAAACTGATAATGACAGTTTTGTACTACAAACCTGAGGTACCCTTGGTGAGAAGGGTATATTGGGACGTGGAGATAAGCATCTTTGATGTCCAGAGACACCATATAGTCCCCTTCTTCCAGGTTCGCTATCACTGCTCTGAGTGACTCCATCTTGAATTTGAACCTTTTTATGTAAGTGTTCAAGGATTTCAGATTTAAAATTGGTCTCACCGAGCCGTCCGGCTTCGGTACCACAAACAGCGTGGAATAATACCCCTTTCCTTGTTGCAGGAGGGGTACCTTGATTATCACCTGCTGGGAATACAGCTTGTGAATGGCTTCCAAAACTGCCTCCCTGTCGGAGGGAGACTTTGGTAAAGCAGACTTCAGGAACCGACGAGGGGGAAACGCCTCGAATTCCAGTTTGTACCCCTGCGATACTACCTGTAGAATCCAGGGATCCACTTGCGAGTGAGCCCACTGCGCGTTGAAATTCTTGAGACGGGCCCCCACCATATCTGAGTCTGCTTGTAAAGCCCCAGCGTCATGCTGAAGACTTGGCAGAAGCAGGGGAGGGCTTCTGCTCCTGGGAAGCGGCTGCATGGTGCAGTCTTTTTCCTCTTCCTCTGCCCCGGGGCAGAAAGGAGTGGCCTTTTGCTCGCTTGTACTTATGGGAACGAAAGGACTGAGTTTGAAAAGACGGTGTCTTTTTCTGCTGATGTGAAGTGACCTGGGGTAAAAAGGTGGATTTTCCAGCCGTTGCCGTGGCCACCAGGTCCGATAGACCAGCCCCAAATAACTCCTCCCCTTTATACGGCAATACTTCCATGTGCCGTTTGGAATCCGCATCCCCTGACCACTGTCGCGTCCATAACGCTCTTCTAGCAGAGATGGACATAGCACTTACTCTTGATGCCAGGGTGCAAATATCCCTCTGTGCATCACGCATATATAGTAATGCATCCTTTAAATGTTCTATAGTTAACAAAATATTGTCCCTATCCAGGGTATCAATATTCTCAGTCAGGGAATCCGACCATGCGACTCCAGCACTGCACATCCAGGCTGAGGCGATTGCTGGTCGCAGTATAACACCAGTATGTGTGTATATACTTTTTAGGATATTTTCCAGCCTTCTATCAGCTGGTTCTTTGAGGGTGGCCGTATCAGGAGACGGTAACGCTACTTGTTTAGATAAACGTGTGAGCGCCTTATCTACCCTAGGGGGTGTTTCCCAACGCGCCCTAACCTCTGGCGGGAAGGGATATAATGCTAATAATTTTTTAGAAATTAGCTGTTTTTTATCGGGGGAAACCCACGCTTTATCACACACCTCATTTATTTCCTCTGACTCAGGAAAAACTATTGGTAGTTTTTTCACACCCCACATAATACCCTTCTTTGTGGTACTTGTAGTGTCAGAAAGGTTCAATGCCTCTTTCATTGCCGTGATCATGTAACGTGTGGCCCTACTGGACATTACGTTTGTCTCGTCACCGTCGACACTAGACTCAGTATCTGTGTCAGGGTCTGTGTCGACCCACTGAGGTAACGGGCGTTTTAGCGCCCCTGACGGTGTCTGAGACGCCTGGACAGGCACTAATTGATTTGCCGGCTGTCTCATGTCGTCAACAGTTTTTTGCAAATTGCTGACATTATCACTTAATTGTTTAAATACAATCATCCAGTCAGGTGTCGACTCCCTAGGGGGTGACATCACCAACACAGGCAACTGCTCCGCCTCCACATCATTTTCCTCCTCATACATGTCGACACACGCGTACCGACACACAGCACACACACAGGGAATGCTCTGATAGAGGACAGGACCCCACTTAGCCCTTTGGAGAGACAGAGGGAGAGTCTGCCAGCACACACCCAGCGCTATATATATTATATATATATATATATATATATATATATATATATATATATATATATATAGGGATAACCTTATATAAGTGTTATTCCCTTATAGCTGCTGTTATTATCGTTATTTGCTGCCAAAAATGCCCCCCCTTCTCTTTTTTACCCTGATTCTGAAGCAGGACTGCAGGGGAGAGTCAGGGAGCCGTCCTTCCAGCGGAGCTGTGAGGGAAAATGGCGCTTGTGTGCTGAGGAGATAGGCTCCGCCCCTTCACGACGTCCTTATCTCCCGCTTTTTTGTGTAAAAATGGCAGGGGTTAAAATACATCCATATAGCCCAGGAGCTATATGTGATGTATTCTTTTTGCCACCTAAGGTATATACTGTTATATTGCGTCTCAGGGCGCTCCCCCCCAGCGCCCTGCACCCTCAGTGACCGGAGTGTGAAGTGTGCTGAGAGCAATGGCGCACAGCTGCGGTGCTGTGCGCTACCTTAGTCTGAAGACAGGATGTCTTCTGCCGCCGATTTCACCGGACCTCTTCGTCTCTTCTGGCTCTGTAAGGGGGACGGCGGCGCGGCTCCGGTGACCCATCCAGGCTGAACCTGTGATCGTCCCTCTGGAGCTAATGTCCAGTAGCCTAAGAAACCCGATCCACTCTGCACTCAGGTGAGTCCGTTTCTTCTCCCCTTAGTCCCACGATGCAGTGAGCCTGTTGCCAGCAGGACTCACTGAAAATAAAAAAAACCTAAACTAAACTTTTATTCTAAGCAGCTCAGGAGAGCCACCTAGATTGCACCCTTCTCGGCCGGGCACAAAAATCTAACTGAGGCTTGGAGGAGGGTCATAGGGGGAGGAGCCAGTGCACACCACCTGATCCTTAAGCTTTTATTTTGTGCCCTGTCTCCTGCGGAGCCGCTATTCCCCATGGTCCTTACGGAGTCCCAGCATCCACTAGGACGTCAGAGAAAATTAGATTCCACCACCAAAATGAGGCGGACTGAAATTGACGAAATGACTGTCCAAAAGCACTGTTGTCGAATCGACATTCTTCAATTGAATATACTTTAGTCGAAAAACCGCATTTTTACCATTGCAGACTTGTCGAATTTGACAACTGTCGAATTTCAAAAAGTCGAATCTAAAACAGACGTTTTTTTTTGTCGAAAAGTACTGTATTGCATTGTCGAATTTTTTGTGTGTGTCGAAAATGCCCCGTTTTTCGACATTTGCGGCAATTCGACCGCAATTGCATATACCCCATAATCTCTATTATCCTTGCAAAGTAAAAAGCTGAGAAAGAAAGAAAGAAAGAAAGATAGATAGATAGACTTGTCTTTATTTGTTAGCGACTAACACGCAATTATGGACACAGAGGTCAGAGGACATAATTCAGTAAGGATTGCAATTGCAAAGCTGATGTAATCCTTTGCAATGCAAATGCAGGAGGTGGTGCATGCCATCTCTTTCCTGCATTTGCGATGCGATCACATCTGTGGTGAACATTGCGATCATCAGTCGTGATGTTCATCTGCGACAAGCCGAGTAAGCCTGACCTTACTTAGGCTTGCCGACGCAGGGCAGCTTACGAGGCCAAGTAAACTGCGTCTCGCAACGCAGTTCTTGGCCTCACCACTCCCAGAAAAAGGGGCAACATCCCCCCCCCCCCCCCCCCCCCTCCCTCCCTGGCTTGCACAATCACATAAGCGATCCTTACTGAATTAGGCACAGGGAGAATGTGTGAGACTTGCTGTATAGAACCTGGTACAACAAAGGAGTTGTATGGGTAACTCCCATAGGCTCCAGCTGGTGCCGCATCTTGCGTAACAACCAGGACTCTCTGTTTATGGTTGGATAGTGGTACAAGGTAAAAGTTTCAAAAGGGTTAAGAAGGATGATGCTACAGGTTCTGAAATTGAAAACAGCTGTCAAAATGACATTATACTTCACAAATCAATAAGATTAGTTATTAGTAATATACAGTATATGGCAATTATTGTACCACTGATTAGTAATAGGAGAAAGGATAACTTCCAAATGCCCTAGTACATAACCCTGTTACTTAATTACCTTTTGTTATAAATGTACATACAGGACGTAACTAGACTGTCACAGACTGTAGCCCAATGTCTCACCTGCAGGTACACCTATAGTACTGCAACTAGATAGAAACATAGAATTTGACAGCAGATAAGAACCACTTGGCCCATCTAGTCTGCCCATTAATATGGTCACAGGCTGTAGCCCAATGTCTCACCTGCAGGTACACCTATATACTATGCATGTATCTAGTACTGGAACTAGACTGTCACAGGCTGTAGCCCAATGTCTCACCTGCAGGTACACCTATAGTACTGTAACTAGATGGTCACAGGCTGTAGCCCAATGTCACACCTGCAGGTACACCTATATACTATGCATGTATCTAGTACTGGAACTAGACTGTCACAGGCTGCAGCCCAATGTCTCACCTGCAGGTACACCTATAGTACTGTAACTAGATGGTCACAGGCTGTAGCCCAATGTCACACCTGCAGGTACACCTATATACTATGCATGTATCTAGTACTGGAACTAGACTGTCACAGGCTGCAGCCCAATGTCTCACCTGCAGGTACACCTATAGTACTGTAACTAGATGGTCACAGGCTGTAGCCCAATGTCACACCTGCAGGTACACCTATATACTATGCATGTATCTAGTACTGGAACTAGACTGTCACAGGCTGTAGCCCAATGTCACACCTGCAGGTACACCTATATACTGTGCATGTATCTAGCACTGTAACTAGACTGTCACAGGCTGTAGCCCAATGTCTCACCTGCAGGTACACCTATATACTGTGCATGTATCTAGTACTGGAACTAGACTGTCACAGGCTGTAGCCCAATGTCTCACCTGCAGGTACACCTATATACTGTGCATGTATCTAGTACTGGAACTAGACTGTCACAGGCTGTAGCCCAATGTCACACCTGCAGGTACACCTATATACTGTGCATGTATCTAGCACTGTAACTAGACTGTCACAGGCTGTAGCCCAATGTCTCACCTGCAGGTACACCTATATACTGTGCATGTATCTAGTACTGGAACTAGACGGTCACAGGCTGTAGCCCAATGTCTCACCTGCAGGTACACCTATATACTGTGCATGTATCTAGTACTGTAACTAGACTGTCACAGGCTGTAGCCCAATGTCTCACCTGCAGGTACACCTATATACTATGCATGTATCTAGTACTGGAACTAGACTGTCACAGGCTGTAGCCCAATGTCTCACCTGCAGGTACACCTATATACTGTGCATGTATCTAGTACTGGAACTAGACTGTCACAGGCTGTAGCCCAATGTCTCACCTGCAGGTACACCTATATACTGTGCATGTATCTAGCACTGTAACTAGACTGTCACAGGCTGTAGCCCAATGTCTCACCTGCAGGTACACCTATATACTGTGCATGTATCTAGTACTGGAACTAGACTGTCACAGGCTGTAGCCCAATGTCTCACCTGCAGGTACACCTATATACTGTGCATGTATCTAGTACTGTAACTAGACTGTCACAGGCTGTAGCCCAATGTCTCACCTGCAGGTACACCTATATACTGTGCATGTATCTAGTACTGTAACTAGACTGTCACAGGCTGTAGCCCAATGTCTCACCTGCAGGTACACCTTTATACTGTGCATGTATCTAGTACTGTAACTAGACTGTCACAGGCTGTAGCCCAGTGTCTCACCTGCAGGTACACCTATATACTGTGCATGTATCTAGTACTGTAACTAGACTGTCACAGGCTGTAGCCCAATGTCTCACCTGCAGGTACACCTATATACTGTGCATGTATCTAGTACTGTAACTAGACTGTCACAGGCTGTACCCCACTGTCTCACCTGCAGGTACACCTATATACCGTGCCTGTACCTAGTAAGGTAAGTTGTTGGACATAAAAGTATATTTTGCATAGATGTAGCAAACGTATGCGTGTATACATTGCATTATACTCAGTACAGCGAGTCCGTGACGCCGCAGCCGCATAATGCAGGGGCATATGGCGCACACAGTGCAGTGTATTATATATATACAGCTATAAATCAGTCTGTGACAGGGATACACCCCATACTGGTCACACTACAGATGCCAGCAGTGTAGGTCTCTGGTACAGCGCGCACACACGGCCAGGCCTGTCACACCCTGTGTAATGTACCTTATCACAGTACCGCCCGACCAGCTGCTTCATCCGCCAGTGCGGCCCGGTGAACACATCCACCTCGTCCGGGAAAGGAGCCATTCTCCACTCTCCATGCAGGGATCGGCGAACACGATCAGAGGCGGCCACCAGGCTACGGTCACAGTAATCCGCAAGCAGCAGCAGCAGCAACAGCAACAACAAGCAGCAGCCCGGTCACACTCCTCCTCCTCTTACAACAAGTGCGCAACTCCGGCTTACCGCCACTGCGCCTGCGCGGCTCTTCTAGTGGCGAGCTACTTCTGGCGCGCAGGCTGTACTGCGCATGCGTCTCTCACGTGCAGGTTACAATGCTTTTCCTGAGTGTTACTGCACATGCGCAGCACGGGAACTGCTGAGTTCAGCGAGCTGAGCGAGACGAGACTCGAGCAGCGACACTGATGCTGTAGTATAGTAGTTTTTCCCGGCCGGCAAAAGCCGGGTAGTGTGTTTTATCCCTAAACTGTATGCATTCGGCTCTGCTCCTGCTAGGGCGGGAGGCAATGCGTCTTTCAAAATGTATGTTATTATTATTGAGGGCATGGGTGTCCGTGCGGGTAGCTTGTCAATCCCTTTGCTGTGCTGGTGTTATTTTTTATTATTATTACTGAAGCAGAACAAATGCGTCAAATTCATGCATGGTAACAGCAGTAGTAATTGCGCTAAAAAACTTGATCATAAAGTAGGGAATGCTGGGTTATCATAGTTGCTGACTTTGTGGGATAACTTTGGGTGACATGGCACCCTGATTTGCATCATTACTGCCAAGGTAGCCATCACAAGGTAATCAATGGATATTTGGGGGTGCGGGTTTGTAGAAGTGGGGATGTTGCCCATAGCAACCAATCAGATTCAAGCTCTACTAGAAGATGCTAGATAATGGTAAGTAGAATCTGATTGGTTGCTACATCTCCATTTTTACAAACCTGCACTTTAGTAGTAAATATACTCAGTCTCCTTAGTGTGCAGGAGGCTGGAAATTTCCGAGTGCACAAAGGTATTATGCTACAGAATCCACATCAGGGTGCCTGCAGCTGAATTGACATTGAATAGCAATCAGAAACAAGCATACTAAGGTGGCAGCCATTGCAATCTTGTCATGAAATGGGAAAACCATTTCCATAGAGCTGGGGACATCAATTGTTGCTAATCATAATTTCTCATACGTCCTTGGGGATACTGGGAATCCATTTAGTACCATGGGGTATAGACGGGTCCACTAGGAGCCTTGGGCACTTAAGAATTTGATAGTGTGCGCTGGCTCCTCCCTGTATGCCCCTCCTACAAGACTCAGTTTAGAAAATGTGCCCGGAGGAGCCGGTCACGTCGCTGGAAGCTCCTGAAGAGTTTTCTGCATTTATTTTGTATGTTATTTTCAGACAGGACTAGATGGCACCAGCCTGCCTGCTTCGTGGGACTTAGGGGGGGGGGGGGGATGGCCCAACCTCTTGAAGGGTTAATGGTCCTGCTCCCCGCTGACAGGACACTAGCTCCTGAGTAGGGAGGCCAATCCCGGGATTGGGATCGGCGGTATCCTGGGATTTAGGCCCAAAAACGTCCGGGATTCAATCCCGGGATTGGAAGCTCCAATCCCGGGGATTGAGGGATCAGCGTTGAGCGTCCTCAGGACGCTCAGACGCTGCCCGGCTCCCTCCTCCTGTCTCCCCTTGCGCAGCGTGACCTGTGACTGTGAGGTCACGCTGCGCTTTCAGCAGCCGCTGAGCCGGAAAGTACGGCGGTCTTCACCCGCCGCCTCCTCCCGGCTCACCCTGCACTCACCCGCTGCCTCCTCCCGGCTCCCCTACACTCACCCGCCGGCTCCGCTGCACTCACCCGCCGGCTCCTCCTCACCCGCTACCTGGCTGTGCAGGTTTGTACGTTTTTTTTTATGTCTGCAGGGCGGGAGGGGCAGACGGACACAGTCTAAAGCCAATCCCAGGAATCCCGGGATTGACCATTTTTCAATCCCGATACCCGGGATTGAAAAAATGGCCCGGGATTGGCTTCCCTACTCCTGAGTGAACTATTCGCAAGCCCTACCATGGCGAGCGTACATTCCCTCAGCACGCCGCCACCCCTAACAGAGCCAGAAGATAGAAGAGTGGTAAGTACTAAGCTGGCGTCCCGGTTAACGGGTCGCCGGCCATTATGGCGGCATGAGGGTACGGAAACGCACGGCTTCTACATGGGGCGGCTGGGTCTCCAGACTCAGTACACAGTGCAGATGCACCGCTTCTGAGGGAGCAAACTGAGTCTAAGTACACTACGTGTGTACACAGTACCCAAACTGGCATTACAGACTTAAAACGGGGCTGACTCCATTTTAGGAGCCAGTATAAAAAAAGTGCGGGAAGACCGCATGCCATTGAAGGGGCAGGGCTTCGCTATGAGCGGATCCAGCAGCTAACCAGCAGCATTTTTCCTCTGCAGTGGACACAGATGCTGACTGACAGGAACGCGCAGCTCCTCCGGAGATAATCCAGATTGCCTCAGCGGTACCAGGGGGTCATAGCAGGGGGGGAGCGCTTACTAGTGTACTAAGTCCCCAATCTGGGTACTTAGTCTGCGACCCGACTAAGCCTGGCATTAGCAGTAAGGGCACTGTGTGCTGGCTCCATACTATCTCTTTGGGAGGGCTCTTTGTGGGTTAATTGTGCATTTTACCTGTTTCTGTGTCTGTGTGCTATCACTGTCACAGTATGTCAGACAAAGAGTGTGTTTCATGTAAGGCACAGTGTTCCTCTTCTCCAGGAGGTTCACTGCAGTGTACTCAGTGCAGTGTACCCTCCCAGGCTAGTGGGGCGGAGCCAGCTTGGCTGGATTCCATTAGGGGAATGAGTTCCAATATTTCTACTAAATTGTCCCGCAATGAGAAAGAGACGCAATACTTAAGACAATCGATAACTGAGTTTTTGAACAGAGACTCAGTACCCAAACCAGCGTCTCAGTCCCCTGCCATTTGTCCGCATAAACGTCCTTTGGCCCATATCCTGCAGTCTGACTCTGATGATGAGGGGTCAGACATGGAGGAGGGGGAGGTGGACTCAGAAGTGGGGGAGGCTACCTTGTCACAGGGAATAATAGAGGCTCTCATAGAAGCTCTCAGAGAAGTTCTTCATATCCCTGATAAGGTAACAGAGGAGACTAAGGAATCTTATTTTCTCTAACGTCCTAGTGGATGCTGGGGACTCCGAAAGGACCATGGGGAATAGCGGCTCCGCAGGAGACTGGGCACAAAAGTAAAAGCTTTAGGACTACCTGGTGTGCACTGGCTCCTCCCCCTATGACCCTCCTCCAAGCCTCAGTTAAGATTTTGTGCCCGAACGAGAAGGGTGCAATCTAGGTGGCTCTCCTGAGCTGCTTAGAGTAAAAGTTTAAATAGATTTTTTTATTTTCAGTGAGACCTGCTGGCAACAGGCTCACTGCATCGAGGGACTAAGGGGAGAAGAAGCGAACTCACCTGCGTGCAGAGTGGATTGGGCTTCTTAGGCTACTGGACAGTAGCTCCAGAGGGACGATCACAGGCCCAGCCATGGATGGGTCCCGGAGCCGCGCCGCCGTCCCCCTTACAGAGCCAGAAGACTGAAGAGGTCCGGAAAATCGGCGGCAGAAGACGTCCTGTCTTCACTAAGGTAGCGCACAGCACCGCAGCTGTGCGCCATTGCTCTCAGCACACTTCACACTCCGGTCACTGAGGGTGCAGGGCGCTGGGGGGGGGGCGCCCTGAGACGCAATAAAAACACCTTTTTTGGCAAAAAATACATCACATATAGCTCCTGTGCTATATGGATGTATTTAACCCCTGCCTATTTTTACATAAAAAAGCGGGAGAAAGGCCGCCGAAAAAGGGGCGGAGCCTATCTCCTCAGCACACTGGCGCCATTTTTTCCTCACAGCTCCGTTGGAGGAAGGCTCCCTGACTCTCCCCTGCAGTCCTGCACTACAGAAACAGGGTAAAACAAGAGAGGGGGGGCACTAAATTGGCATATAAATATATACAGCAGCTATATTAGGGAAAAACACTTATATAAGGTTATCCCTGTATATATATAGCGCTCTGGTGTGTGCTGGCAAACTCTCCCTCTGTCTCCCCAAAGGGCTAGTGGGGTCCTGTCCTCTATCAGAGCATTCCCTGTGTGTGTGCTGTGTGTCGGTACGTTGTGTCGACATGTATGAGTAGGAAAATGGTGTGGAGGCGGAGCAATTGCCTGTGTTAGTGATGTCACCCCCTAGGGAGTCGACACCTGACTGGATGGTCTTATGGAAAGAATTACGTGATAGTGTCAGCACTTTACAAAAGACTGTTGACGACATGAGACAGCCGGCAAATCAGTTAATACCTGTACAGGCGTCTCAAACACCGTCAAGGGCTCTAAAACGCCCGTTACCTCAGGTCGATACAGACACGGACACTGACTCCAGTGTCGACGGTGAGGAAACAAACGTATTTTCCAGTAGGGCCACACGTTACATGATCACGGCAATGAAGGAGGTTTTGAACATTTCTGATACTACAAGTACCACAAAAAAGGGTATTATGTGGGGTGTGAAAAAACTACCCGTAGTTTTTCCCGAATCAGATGAATTAAATGAGGTGTGTGATGAAGCGTGGGTTTCCCCCGATAAAAAACTGCTAATTTCTAAAAAGTTATTGGCATTATACCCTTTCCCGCCAGAGGTTAGGGCGCGTTGGGAAACACCCCCTAGCGTAGATAAGGCGCTCACACGCTTATCAAAACAAGTGGCGTTACCGTCCCCTGATACGGCCGCCCTCAAGGAACCAGCTGATAGGAAGCTAGAAAATATCCTTAAAAGTATATACACACATACTGGTATTTCTCTATCGTCCTAGTGGATGCTGGGGTTCCTGAAAGGACCATGGGGAATAGCGGCTCCGCAGGAGACAGGGCACAAAAAGTAAAGCTTTCCGATCAGGTGGTGTGCACTGGCTCCTCCCCCTATGACCCTCCTCCAAGCCTCAGTTAGATTTTTGTGCCCGGCCGAGAAGGGTGCAATCTAGGTGGCTCTCCTAAAGAGCTGCTTAGAGAAAGTTTAGCTTAGGTTTTTTATTTTACAGTGAGTCCTGCTGGCAACAGGATCACTGCAACGAGGGACTTAGGGGAGAAGAAGTGAACTCACCTGCGTGCAGGATGGATTGGCTTCTTGGCTACTGGACATCAGCTCCAGAGGGACGATCACAGGTACAGCCTGGATGGTCACCGGAGCCTCGCCGCCGGCCCCCTTGCAGATGCTGAAACATGAAGAGGTCCAGAATCGGCGGCAGAAGACTCCTCAGTCTTCTAAAGGTAGCGCACAGCACTGCAGCTGTGCGCCATTTTCCTCTCAGCACACTTCACACGGCAGTCACTGAGGGTGCAGGGCGCTGGGAGGGGAGCGCCCTGGGAGGCAAATGAAAACCTATTTGGCTAAAAAATACCTCACATATAGCCTCCGGGGGCTATATGGAGATATTTAACCCCTGCCAGAATACACTAAAGAGCGGGAGACGAGCCCGCCGGAAAAGGGGCGGGGCCTGTCTCCTCAGCACACAGCGCCATTTTCCTTACACAGCTCCGCTGGTCAGGACGGCTCCCAGGTCTCTCCCCTGCACTGCACTACAGAAACAGGGTAAAACAAGAGAGGGGGGGCAAAATAGTGGCAAAAAATTATATTATAAAAGCAGCTATACAGGGAGCACTTATTATAAGGCTATCCCTGTCATATATAGCGCTTTTGGTGTGTGCTGGCAAACTCTCCCTCTGTCTCCCCAAAGGGCTAGTGGGGTCCTGTCTTCGTTAAGAGCATTCCCTGTGTGTCTGCTGTGTGTCGGTATGTGTGTGTCGACATGTAGGAGGACGATATTGGTGTGGAGGCGGAGCAATTGCCAAATATGGGGATGTCACCTCCTAGGGGGTCGACACCAGAATGGATGCCTTTATTTATGGAATTACGGGATAGTGTCAACACGCTAAAGCAGTCGTTTGACGACATGAGACGGCCGGACAATCAGTTAGTGCCTGTCCAGGCGCCTCAAACACCGTCAGGGGCTGTAAAACGCCCTTTGCCTCAGTCGGTCGACACAGACCCAGACACAGGCACTGATTCCAGTGGCGACGGTGACGAATCAACCGTATTTTCCAGTAGGGCCACACGTTATATGATTTTGGCAATGAAGGAGGCGTTACATTTAGCTGATACTACAGGTACCACTAAACAGGGTATTATGTGGGGTGTGAAAAAACTACCTATAGTTTTTCCTGAATCAGAAGAACTAAATGATGTATGTGATGAAGCGTGGGTTGCCCCCGATAAAAAGATGCTAATTTCAAAGAAGTTATTAGCTTTATACCCTTTCCCGTCAGAGGTTAGGGCGCGCTGGGAAACACCTCCTAGGGTGGACAAGGCGCTCACACGCTTATCTAAACAAGTGGCGTTACCCTCTCCTGAGACGGCCACACTTAAAGATCCAGCAGATAGGAGGATGGAAAATATCCAAAAAAGTATATACACACATGCAGGTGTTATACTACGACCAGCTATAGCGACAGCCTGGATGTGCAGTGCTGGAGTAGCTTGGTCAGAGTCCCTGATTGAAAATATTGATACCCTGGATAGGGACAATGTTTTACTGTCTTTAGAGCAAATAAAGGATGCATTTCTTTATATGCGTGATGCACAGAGGGATATCTGCACACTGGCATCACGGGTAAGTGCTATGTCCATTTCGGCCAGAAGAAGTTTATGGACGCGACAGTGGTTAGGCGATGCGGACTCAAAACGGCATATGGAAGTTTTGCCGTATAAAGGGGAGGAGTTATTTGGAGTCGGTCTATCAGATTTGGTGGCCACGGCTACAGCCGGGAAATCCACCTTTTTACCTCAAGCTACTCCCCAACAGAAAAAGACACCGACTTTTCAACCGCAGCCCTTTCGTTCCTTTAAAAACAAGAGAGCAAAGGGATATTCATATCTGCCACGAGGCAGAGGAAGGGGGAAGAGACACCAACAGGCAGCTCCTTCCCAGGAACAGAAGCCCTCCCCCGCTTCTACAAAAGCCTCAGCATGACGCTGGGGCTTCTCAAGCGGACTCGGGGGCGGTGGGCGGTCGTCTCAAGAATTTCAGCGCGCAGTGGGCTCACTCGCAGGTAGATCCCTGGATCCTGCAGATAATATCTCAGGGGTACAGGTTGGAACTAGAGACAGATCCGCCTCGCCGTTTCCTGAAGTCTGCTTTACCAACGTCCCCCTCCGAAAGGGAGACGGTTTTGGAAGCCATTCACAAGCTGTACTCTCAGCAGGTGATAGTCAAGGTACCTCTTCTACAACAGGGAAAGGGGTATTATTCCACTCTATTTGTGGTACCGAAGCCGGACGGCTCGGTAAGACCTATTCTAAATCTGAAGTCCTTGAACCTGTACATAAAGAAGTTCAAGTTCAAAATGGAGTCACTCAGAGCAGTGATAGCGAACCTGGAAGAAGGGGACTTTATGGTGTCCTTGGACATCAAGGATGCGTACCTCCACGTTCCAATTTACCCCTAACACCAGGGGTACCTCAGGTTCGTTGTACAAAACTGTCACTATCAGTTTCAGACGCTGCCGTTCGGATTGTCCACGGCACCTCGGGTCTTTACAAAGGTAATGGCCGAGATGATGATTCTTCTTCGAAGAAAAGGCGTATTAATTATCCCATACTTGGACGATCTCCTAATAAGGGCAAGGTCCAGAGAACAGCTAGAGAGGGGATTAGCACTGTCTCAAGAAGTGCTAAAACAGCACGGCTGGATTCTGAATATTCCAAAATCCCAGTTAATGCCGACAACTCGTCTGCTGTTCCTAGGGATGATTCTGGACACGGTTCAGAAAAAGGTTTTTCTCCCGGAGGAAAAAGCCAAGGAGTTATCCGAGCTTGTCAGGAACCTCCTAAAACCAGGAAAGGTGTCTGTACATCAATGCACAAGAGTCCTGGGAAAAATGGTGGCTTCTTACGAAGCAATTCCATTCGGCAGATTCCATGCACGAATTTTCCAGAGGGATCTGTTGGACAAATGGTCAGGGTCGCATCTTCAGATGCACCAGCGGATAACCCTGTCTCCAAGGACAAGGGTATCTCTTCTGTGGTGGTTGCAGAGTGCTCATCTATTGGAGGGCCGCAGATTCGGCATACAGGATTGGATCCTGGTGACCACGGACGCCAGCCTGAGAGGCTGGGGAGCAGTCACACAAGGAAGAAACTTCCAGGGAGTGTGGACGAGCCTGGAAACGTCTCTTCACATAAACATTCTGGAACTAAGAGCAATCTACAATGCTCTAAGCCAGGCAGAACCTCTGCTTCAAGGAAAACCGGTGTTGATCCAGTCGGACAACATCACGGCTGTCGCCCATGTAAACAGACAGGGCGGCACAAGAAGCAGGAGTGCAATGGCAGAAGCTGCAAGGATTCTTCGCTGGGCAGAGAATCATGTGATAGCACTGTCAGCAGTGTTCATCCCGGGAGTGGACAACTGGGAAGCAGACTTCCTCAGCAGACACGACCTTCACCCGGGAGAGTGGGGACTTCATCCGGAAGTCTTCCACATGCTGGTAACCCGTTGGGAAAGACCAATGGTGGACATGATGGCGTCTCGCCTCAACAAAAAACTGGACAGGTATTGCGCCAGGTCAAGAGATCCGCAGGCAATAGCTGTGGACGCGCTGGTAACGCCTTGGGTGTACCAGTCGGTGTATGTGTTTCCTCCTCTGCCTCTCATACCAAAAGTATTGAGAATTATACGGCAAAGAGGCGTAAGAACGATACTAGTGGTTCCGGATTGGCCAAGAAGGACTTGGTACCCGGAACTTCAAGAGATGATCACGGAAGATCCGTGGCCTCTACCTCTAAGGAGGGACTTGCTTCAGCAGGGTCCCTGTCTGTTTCAAGACTTACCGCGGCTGCGTTTGACGGCATGGCGGTTGAACGCCGGATCCTAAAGGAAAAAGGCATGCCGGAAGAAGTCATTCCTACTTTGATTAAAGCAAGGAAGGAAGTAACCGTGCAACACTATCACCGCATTTGGCGAAGATATGTTGCGTGGTGCGAGGATCGGAGTGCTCCGACGGAGGAATTTCAACTGGGTCGATTCCTACATTTCCTGCAATCAGGATTGTCTATGGGTCTCAAATTGGGATCTATTAAGGTTCAAATTTCGGCCCTGTCGATTTTCTTTCAAAAAGAATTGGCTTCAGTTCCTGAAGTCCAGACTTTTGTTAAGGGAGTGCTGCATATACAGCCTCCTGTGGTGCCTCCAGTGGCACCGTGGGATCTCAATGTGGTTTTGGAATTTCTAAAATCTCATTGGTTTGAACCACTAAAAAAGGTGGATTTAAAATATCTCACATGGAAAGTGACCATGTTACTAGCCCTGGCTTCGGCCAGGAGAGTGTCAGAACTGGCAGCTTTATCTTACAAAAGCCCATATCTGATTTTCCATTCGGACAGGGCAGAACTGCGGACTCGTCCGCATTTTCTCCCTAAGGTGGTGTCAGCATTTCATCTGAACCAGCCTATTGTAGTGCCTGCGGCTACAAGTGACTTGGAGGACTCCAAGTTACTGGACGTTGTCAGAGCATTAAAAATATATATTGCAAGGACAGCTGGAGTCAGAAAATCTGACTCGTTGTTTATATTGTATGCACCCAACAAGATGGGTGCTCCTGCGTCTAAGCAGACGATTGCTCGTTGGATCTGTAGCACAATCCAACTTGCACATTCTGTGGCAGGCCTGCCACAGCCTAAATCTGTAAAGGCCCACTCCACAAGGAAGGTGGGCTCATCTTGGGCGGCTGCCCGAGGGGTCTCGGCATTACAACTTTGCCGAGCAGCTACGTGGTCAGGGGAGAACACGTTTGTAAAATTTTACAAATTTGATACTCTGGCTAAGGAGGACCTGAAGTTCTCTCATTCGGTGCTGCAGAGTCATCCGCACTCTCCCGCCCGTTTGGGAGCTTTGGTATAATCCCCATGGTCCTTTCAGGAACCCCAGCATCCACTAGGACGATAGAGAAAATAAGAATTTACTTACCGATAATTCTATTTCTCGGAGTCCGTAGTGGATGCTGGGCGCCCATCCCAAGTGCGGATTATCTGCAATAATTGTACATAGTTATTGTTAACTAATTCGGGTTATTGTTTAGGAAGCCATCTTTCAGAGGCTCCTCTGTTATCATACTGTTAACTGGGTTTGATCACAAGTTGTACGGTGTGATTGGTGTGGCTGGTATGAGTCTTACCCGGGATTCAAAATTCCTCCCTTATTGTGTACGCTCGTCCGGGCACAGTACCTAACTGAGGCTTGGAGGAGGGTCATAGGGGGAGGAGCCAGTGCACACCACCTGATCGGAAAGCTTTACTTTTTGTGCCCTGTCTCCTGCGGAGCCGCTATTCCCCATGGTCCTTTCAGGAACCCCAGCATCCACTACGGACTCCGAGAAATAGAATTATCGGTAAGTAAATTCTTATTTATACTGCGACCAACAATCGCCTCAGCCTAGATGTGCAGTGCTGGGGTGGCTTGGTCGGATTCCCTGACTGAAAATATTGATACCCTGGACAGGGACAATATATTATTGACTATAGAGCATTTAAAGGATGCATTTCTATATATGCGAGATGCACAGAGGGATATTTGCACTCTGGCATCAAGAGTAAGTGCGATGTCCATTTCTGCCAGAAGAGGATTATGGACGCGACAGTGGTCAGGGGATGCGGATTCCAAACGGCATATGGAAGTATTGCCGTATAAAGGGGAGGAGTTATTTGGGGTCGGTCTATCGGACCTGGTGGCCACGGCAACGGCTGGAATTTTACCCCAAGTCACCTCGCAGCAGAAAAAGATACCGTCTTTTCAGGCTCAGTCCTTTCGTCCCCATAAGGGCAAGCGGGCAAAAGGCCACTCATATCTGCCCCGGGGCAGAGGAAGGGGAAAAAGACTGCAGCAGACAGCCTCTTCCCACGAACAGAGGCCCTCCCCCGCTTCTGCCAAGTCCTCAGCATGACGCTGGGGCCTTACAAGCGGACTCAGGCACGGTGGGGGCCCGTCTCAAGAATTTCAGCGCGCAGTGGGCTCACTCGCAAGTGGACCCCTGGATCCTGCAGGTAGTATCTCAGGGGTACAAATTGGAATTCGAGACGTCTCCCCCTCGCCGGTTCCTGAAGTCTGCTTTACCAACGTCTCCCCCCGACAGGGAGGCGGTATTGGAAGCCATTCACAAGCTGTATTCCCAGCAGGTGATAATCAAGGTACCCCTCCTACAACAGGGAAAGGGGTATTATTCCACGCTGTTTGTGGTACCGAAGCCGGACGGCTCGGTGAGACCCATTTTAAATCTGAAATCCTTGAACACTTACATAAAAAGGTTCAAGTTCAAGATGGACTCACTCAGAGCAGTGATAGCGAACCTGGAAGAAGGGGACTATATGGTGTCTCTGGACATCAAGAATGCCTACCTCCATGTCCCAATTTGCCCTTCTCACCAAGGGTACCTCAGGTTTGTGGTACAGAACTGTCACTATCAGTTTCAGACGCTGCCGTTTGGATTGTCCACGGCACCCCGGGTCTTTACCAAGGTAATGGCCGAAATGATGATTCTTCTTCGAAGAAAAGGCGTCTTAATTATCCCTTACTTGGACGATCTCCTGATAAGGGCAAGGTCCAGAGAACAGTTAGAGGTCGGAGTAGCACTATCTCAAGTAGTACTACGACAGCACGGATGGATTCTAAATATTCCAAAATCGCAGCTGATTCCGACGACACGTCTGCTGTTCCTAGGGATGATTCTGGACACAGTACAGAAAAAGGTGTTTCTCCCGGAGGAGAAGGCCAAGGAGTTATCCGACCTAGTCAGGAACCTCCTAAGACCAGGCCAAGTGTCAGTACATCAATGCACAAGGGTCCTGGGAAAGATGGTGGCTTCTTACGAAGCGATTCCATTCGGCAGATTCCACGCAAGAACTTTCCAGTGGGATCTGCTGGACAAATGGTCCGGATCGCATCTTCAAATGCATCAGCGGATAACCCTGTCTCCAAGGACAAGGGTGTCTCCTGTGGTGGTTACAGAGTGCTCATCTCCTAGAGGGCCGCAGATTCGGCATTCAGGATTGGGTCCTGGTGACCACGGATGCCAGCCTGAGAGGCTGGGGTGCAGTCACACAGGGAAAAAATTTCCAGGGCTTGTGGTCAAGCATGGAAACGTCACTTCACATAAATATCCTGGAACTAAGGGCCATTTACAATGCCCTAAGTCAGGCAAGACCTCTGCTTCAGGGTCAGCCGGTGTTGATCCAGTCGGACAACATCACGGCAGTCGCCCACGTAAACAGACAGGGCGGCACAAGAAGCAGGAGGGCAATGATGGAAGTGGCAAGGATTCTTCGCTGGGCGGAGAATCATGTGATAGCACTGTCAGCAGTGTTCATTCCGGGAGTGGACAACTGGGAAGCAGACTTCCTCAGCAGACACGATCTTCACCCGGGGGAGTGGGGACTTCACCCAGAAGTCTTCCACATGATTGTGAACCGTTGGGAAAAACCAAAGGTGGACATGATGGCGTCCCGCCTCAACAAAAAACTGGACAGATATTGCGCCAGGTCAAGGGACCCTCAGGCAATAGCTGTGGACGCTCTGGTAACACCGTGGGTGTACCAGTCAGTGTATGTGTTCCCTCCTCTTCCTCTCATACCAAAAGTACTGAGAATCATAAGAAGGAGAGGAGTAAAGACTATACTCGTGGCTCCGGATTGGCCAAGAAGGACTTGGTACCCGGAAATTCAAGAGATGCTCACGGAAGACCCGTGGCCTCTACCTCTAAGAAAGGACCTGCTCCAGCAGGGACCATGTCTGTTCCAAGACTTACCGCGGCTGCGTTTGACGGCATGGCGGTTGAACGCCGGATCCTGAAGGAAAAAGGCATTCCGGATGAAGTCATCCCTACTCTGATCAAAGCCAGGAAGGATGTAACCGTACAACATTTTCACCGTATTTGGCGTAAATATGTTGCGTGGTGCGAGGCCAGGAAGGCCCCTACAGAGGAATTTCAACTGGGTCGTTTCCTGCATTTCCTGCAAACAGGACTGTCTATGGGCCTCAAATTGGGGTCCATTAAGGTTCAAATTTCGGCCCTGTCAATATTCTTCCAAAAAGAACTGGCTTCTGTTCCTGAAGTTCAGACGTTTGTCAAGGGAGTACTGCATATACAGCCTCCTTTTGTGCCTCCAGTGGCACCTTGGGATCTCAATGTAGTTTTGGGATTCCTAAAATCACATTGGTTTGAACCACTCACCACTGTGGACTTAAAATATCTCACATGGAAAGTGGTAATTGTCACAACTGAGGGCCTGAGCTGACGGGAGGCAGCCTCAGTTGTAGGGGCTGAGATGTACCGGAACCTGGGAGGTTGTATCAGACCCCTGGACATGTAAGTAACATGAATAATAACTGCCCGAAGGCGTGACCACGACAACTTGGATAAAAGTCAATGATGTTTATTATGACAACTCCGCAACACAGCAGCAGTAAAAGAAAACGTAAAAGTCAGCAAAGAATAAATACAGTTCCTGGGTACTACAGGATGGCAGGAGCCACAGGGCACTGGTAGTGTGAGATAGTTCTTATGATCTTCTAGATGGAAAGTCCTTACCAGGCTCGACTGTAGCAATGGAGATAACCCAGGATTGTGCCAGCTGGTGTTCCAGGAAAAGCTGGGTTGCTGAAGATAAAACAGCTGCTGTGGATACTGGCTGGAACCAGACTGTTGTTAGCACGGAGTGGATACTGGCTGGAACCAGTTAAATAATAAATGAACTTGGGAGCGATGAAATATGAACTGAAATGTAGAACTTGAGAGCGGAGAAATAATAATACCGGTGGAGAGTGGTAAAGTGTAGAAAGGACACCGGCCCTTTAAGGGAAGCTGTACTCTGCTGGAAGCTGAGCTGGAAGCAGGTAATGTTGTAGCTGGAAACAGATGAATCCACAATGGATTGGAGAGTCAGGCTACACCGCAGGTGGAATGCTGGTGCGGGTCTCTATGGTGGAAGTCTTGAGACAGGAGCTGGAACCTGGAAGACAATCACAGGAGAGAGACAAACAGGAACTAGGTTTGACAACCAAAGCACTGACGCCTTCCTTGCTCAGGCACAGTGTATTTATACCTGCAGCAAGGAAGGGATTGGCTAGGCAATTATGCAGATTATCAATACTGAGAACAGATTGGTGGAAATGATCAGCTGACAGAATCCAAGATGGCTGCGCCCATGCAGACACTTGGAGGGAAGTTTGGTTTGTAATCCATGTGGTAATGAAAACAGTAATGGCGGCGCCGGCCACCGGAGACAGGAGGCGCCAGGCTGACAGATGCACATCCAACCACGCGGACACAGCGGAGGCCGCGGCTGACGTAATCGCCACTCAGACACTCTGCATGCAGAAGTTCAGGGACGGCGGCGGAGGCCGCGGGAGACGCCATGCCAGGTGTAATATGGCGTTTACTGTGACAGCGTCCCAGAGTGACAGGAGAGGATACAGGAATGTACACATCAGGATAACAGATGGGATCCGGTCCTGGAGCGCTGAGCCAGCCTTAGGAGGCATCTGATGGGTAAGAAATGGCGTCCAGATACCCGGATCGTGACAGCACCCCCCCCTTTAGGAGTGGCCCCAGGACACTTCTTTGGCTTTTGAGGAAACTTGGAATGGAATCTCCGGACCAAGGCAGGAGCATGGACATCAGAAGCATTGGTCCATGAACGTTCCTCAGGACCATAACCCTTCCAGTCAATAAGATATTGTAGTTGACCGTAACGGTGACGTGAGTCCAGGATCTTGGCCACTTCATACTCAACGCCTCGTTGAGTTTGGACTTTCGGAGTTGGAGGAAGTGAGGAATGAAACCGATTCAAGATCAGCGGTTTCAACAGGGAAACATGGAATGTCCTGGGTATTTTTAAGAAGGGAGGCAACTGGAGTCTGTAAGCAACAGGATTGATGACTTGTTCAATCTTGAAAGGACCGATATAGCGAGGTGCAAACTTCATACTGGGAACTCTTAACCTCAAATTCTTCGTGGATAACCATACCCGATCACCCACCTTGAGAGCAGGAACTGCTCGACGCTTCTTATCCGCAAACTTCTTGTACCTGAACGATGCCTTGAGCAGAGCTGATCGTACGCTCTTCCAGATATTGGCAAACTGATGCAAGGTGATATCCACTGCGGGAACAGAAGTTGCTGGAAGCGGTTGGAACTCAGGGACTTTAGGGTGGAATCCAAAGTTAGTGAAGAATGGTGTTGAAGCAGATGAAGAATGATACTGGTTGTTATGACAGAACTCGGCCCAGGGAAGTAATTGAACCCAGACATCTTGAGAGGAGGACACATAGATGCGGAGGAAGGCCTCCAAGTCCTGATTCACCCTCTCGGTTTGACCATTGGTCTGAGGATGGTAAGCCGTGGAAAACTTTAGCTTGACTTGGAGGACTTGACATAAACTTCGCCAGAATTTGGCTGTGAATTGAACTCCTCGATCTGAGATAATTTCTTCAGGAAGACCGTGGAGTCGGAAGATCTCTTGTATGAATACTTGAGCCAACTTGGAAGCTGACGGAAGACCGGTGAGAGGAATGAAGTGTGCCATCTTGGTGAACCGGTCAACTACCACCCAGATGGTATTGAACTTGTTGCACATGGGTAAGTCTGTAATGAAATCCATCGACAAGTGGGTCCATGGTCGACGGGGAACGGATAGTGGAACCAGTTGCCCCGCAGGCGACTGGTGGGATACTTTATGTTGGGCACACTTTGGGCAAGATGCAATAAACTCCAAGACGTCCTTTTTCAGAGTTGGCCACCAATAGGACCTAGAGATAAACTCCAGGGTTTTTTGGATACCTGTATGTCCGGCAAAACGGGAAGCATGGGCCCAATGCATGAGCTTCTTCCTTAGCATCGGCTTCACAAAACTTTTCCCTGATGGGGGCGTAGAGTCCATCCCTACCGTGGAGAATGCCAACGGATTTATAATAGGATGCTTGTCTGAAGACTCTGACTCATTTTCTTGCTCCCATGAGCGGGAAAGGGCATCGGCCTTGCGATTCTGAGAGCCCGGACAGAACTGGAGTTTAAAGTCGAACCTGGAAAAGAAAAGTGCCCATCTGGCCTGACGAGGGTTGAGACATTGTGCGCCCTTCAGGTATAAAAGGTTCTTGTGGTCTGTAAGTATGGTGATTGAATGAGAAGCTCCCTCCAACAGATACCTCCACTCTTCTAGAGCGAGCTTGATGGCTAGCAACTCCTGGTCGCCAATGGCATAGTTGCGCTCAGCTGGGGAGAACTTCCGGGAGAAGAAACTGCAAGGGTGTAAATGGCCATCTTTAGCCCTCTGAGATAACACCGCTCCTACTCCAACGGAGGAGGCATCCACCTCTAAGATGAAAGGAGAGTCGATGTCAGGCTGTTTCAGAACAGGCGCAGAGATGAACCTTTGTTTTAAAAGATGAAATGCTTGCATGGCTTCTTCAGACCACTTGGACGGGTTAGCACCCTTCTTAGTGAAAGCAGTAATAGGCGCCACAATGGTGGAAAAGTCTCGTATAAACTTTCGGTAATAGTTGGCGAACCCTAAGAACCTCTGGACCCCTTTGAGGGTTAAGGGTACCGGCCAATTTTGGATTGCTTGTAGTTTCTCAGGATCCATCTCTAGTCCGGAACCGGACACAATGTACCCTAGAAACGGAATGGACTTGACTTCAAAGACGCATTTTTCTAATTTGCAATAGAGATGATTGACACGGAGACGGGACAGAACCTCTTTAACCCAAAAACGATGTTCCTCTAAATCGTTGGCAAAAATGAGGATATCGTCTAGATAGACCACGACATGACGGTATAGAATGTCTCTGAAGATCTCATTGACAAAATGCTGGAAGACAGCTGGAGCATTGCTCAATCCGAAGGGCATGACGAGGTACTCATAATGTCCGTCACGGGTGTTAAAGGCGGTCTTCCACTCGTCACCCTCACGGATCCGGATGAGATTGTATGCACCTCGCAAGTCCAGCTTTGTAAAGATGGTAGCTCCGCTAACTCTGTCAAAGAGCTCAGTAATCAGGGGTAAAGGATAACGGTTCTTGATGGTAATGTCGTTCAAACCTCTGTAGTCGATGCACGGCCGCAGACCACCATCTTTCTTTTTTACAAAAAAGAAGCCTGCGCCGGCTGGAGAAGAAGAAGGTCGAATGAACCCCTTTGCTAGGTTCTCTTTAATATATTCCTCCATAGAATGCGTCTCAGGCAGAGACAACGGATAAGTTCGGCCTCGAGGTGGAACCTTCCCTGGAACGAGATCAATCGGACAGTCCCATTCTCTATGAGGAGGAAGGATATCAGCAGAAGCTTTACTGAACACATCCGTGAAATCTTGAAATGGAGGAGGTGGAACATCAGACGACCTGGGGGAGGAAGAACAGACAGGCAATACTTTAAACAAACATGTCTCAGCACAGGAGGAACCCCATGCCAGGATTTGCGTAGTCGTCCAATCAATTGTAGGATTGTGAAGACGGAGCCATGGAAGGCCCAGGACCACAGGATGTGTGGCTCTTGGAATCACTAAAAAAGAAATAAGTTCGGAATGAAGAACTCCCACTCTCAGACGAACTGGTAGAGTCCTTAAAGAAATAACTGCATCAAAAATTTTGCTGCCATCCACGGCAGTTAAAGAAATGGACGAAGGAAGTCTCTCGGTGGGTAGGGACCACCGTTTAACATAGGCTTTGGTAATAAAGTTCCCAGCTGCTCCGGAATCAAGGAGGGCAATGACGTTCCGATAACGTTGAGCAACTTGAAGCGAGACTGGGAGATTGCAATCTTGAGGAGATGGAGAGGAGATCATTACTCCTAGCCGGCCCTCTCCTTGGCGAGCTAGGATTTGGAGTTTCCCGGACGTTTGGGACAGGCATTAATGGTGTGAGACGGAGCTGCACAATAGAGACAGAGAAACTCAGAGAGACGTCTTCGGCGCTCAGCAGGAGTTAAACGGGAACGGCCAAGTTGCATGGGCTCATCTTTAGATGGTGACAGTTGACGAGGAGGAGGAGCAGAAGATTTTGGAGCAGATGATCTTCCACGCTCAGTTGCTCTCTCTCTGAAACGTAAATCAACTTTCGTGCAGAGTGAGATTAGCTTATCTAACTTAGAAGGTAAGTCTCTGGTAGCTAACTCATCTTTAATACGCTCAGATAAGCCATGCCAGAATGCAGCATACAGGGCCTCGTCGTTCCATGCCAGTTCGGATGCCAGGATCTGGAACTGTATCAGATATTGGAACAAAGAATTTTTACCATACAGGTCAAGGCGCTTGAATATACGATAAACCACGATCTATGTGGATTTCATTGGTCCAGAATAGGCTTAAAACAATAGAAAAAACACTATCATAGTGTAGAATGTAAAATCAATGTACATATGATCTCAATAAATTTAAACTCGTACCACAACTTGTGGTCTACTTAATAGTAGACATAGATCGCATTTTTGTCAGGGGGCGGATCTGCAAAATGATGATCCCCAATCTTTCGTCCCTCCTTCCTTATATATGGCAATCTTTCCCGGATTGGCGTATTCACGATATAAAATTGGAAAGAAACTCCAAATAGTGTAACACCATTTAATAAAACATAGAATAAAACACTGCGGAAGATAGTGGACTCTCACCAGATGTTAATGGTTAACAAGCATGTAATGATCTAGGCGTCCCCAGGAACCCGCATGCAAGCAGATGAGTACTCCACGTATCCTCCCGTCTCCACCACCAACGCGTTTCGATAATACTGGATTATCTTTTTCAAGGTATGGGAGACATTGATATAGAGGAGGTATTTATACCCCTCTTAATGGGATTAAAACATAATTAATAAGTAATACCTAATACCAGACACAGATCAACTAGCATCTAACGTTTCCTATCCCTAACACTAAACTCCAGTCCAGTGGTAGTCCATATCCTTCAGATATCTTCTATTTTGCTCTTCCATACTTCCGTTTTCCCGGGAGAAGCAGTGTCCGCATTGGCCGTATTCTTCACTTCCGGCGGAAGGAGGTCAGCGTCCTGTTCTCAACAGGTTTCCGTTCTATAATTCCCCACTTCCGGCGGAACGAGAGCGTCTTTCGTTTCCTGTCCTTGAAGGATAACACGAGTCTCCTTGGCAACAGCAGTTTCCGGTTTTGAAGCGGAAGTGTCTTGCGTCTCAACAGCGGCTTTTGCGTGT
Source organism: Pseudophryne corroboree (assembly GCF_028390025.1). NCBI lineage: Eukaryota > Metazoa > Chordata > Amphibia > Anura > Myobatrachidae > Pseudophryne > Pseudophryne corroboree. The sequence goes on from NC_086444.1 coordinate 1,084,182,717, forward strand.
CATATTGTCCGTATATTCCGGGTGTCAAGGGTGTTATTTGATATAGGCAAAAAAACAAAGTAAAGCAATAAGTAAAACACAAATTGATACAGAAATAAATGGAGAATGTTATGATCCATATTAATGCTTCAAACATCTACCATTTTTACAGAAACCATTTCATTTCGAAATCTTTATTTAGACCGGTTGGTTCTAGAGTTTTACATGTATGTATCATCTGCATTTCACTTCTTGCCAGTTTTCTCTGTATATTGCCTCCCCTCACATCTGGAAGAATTTTTCTTAAACCATAAAAATTCTTTATGTGTTTTGGATCACAATTATGTGTTTTTTTGAAGTGTAGGGATAAAGCATGTGTGTCCAGGCCTTTTTTAATATTGCGTAAGTGCTCGGCGATTCTAGTTTTCAGGGCCCGACCAGTTCTACCGATGTAGAACTTATCACAACTACATTCAATGCAATAAACAATATTAACCGAGTGACAGGTAATAAAATCCCTTATAGGGCATTCTTTTCCATTTATCGATACCTCCACTTTCTTATTGCCAAAGGAGTTGGGAATATTTCTACATGGCAAACAAGATCCACAACGGAAGAAGCCTTTTGTAAGTATTTGTCCTGGTGTCGGCTTATCCAGGAAACTATGCACTAATTTGGATTGGAGATTCTGGGCTCTCCTGTATATACAGACAGGCTCATCTGGGAGTTCCATTCCAATAACTGGATCCCTTTTCAATAATGGCCAATGTTTTTTTAGAATATTCTTCACTTTATTGTGTTGAGTTGAATAGTTTGTTACAAAGGCCCACTTAAACTTATCATTTCCTCCTCTAACGGTTTTATCTTTTTTCGTCATGAGGTCTGACCTTTCCATTTTAGTGACCTTATCGAGAGACTCCCTTACCTCCCTTTCATCGTATCCACATTTTAAAAAACAATCTTCCATGGCCAATGATTGAGTCTCAAATACTTTGGGATCTGTACAGTTTCTCCTAAGCCTTTTGAATTGGCTAATAGGAATGGTTTTAAGCCAATTGTCATGATGACAACTAAGTCTATCAATGTATGATCGAGAATCTGTTGGCTTCACATAGGTTTTAGTCATAACTGTACTATTCTCGATATATATAGTGAGGTCTAGGAAATTTACTTCACTGTCACTAATGTCAAATGTTAATTTGACGTTATACTCATTTTCATTTAGGTAAGTGCAGAATGCTTCTAATAATTCCCTTCTCCCTTTCCAGACAAACAAAATGTCGTCAATGAATCTATGCCAGGTCACCAGGTTCGCCCCATAGGGACAGTCAGTCCAAATGAACTGATCCTCCCATGCGCCCATAAAAATGTTCGCATAACTAGGGGCGAACCTGGTGCCCATGGCGGTACCGCATCTTTGGATGTAATACTCCTCTTGAAAGATGAAGTAGTTATTCTGTAGAATAAAGTTTATCCCCTCCACAACGAAATCCTGATATCCACTAGACAGCTCAGATCCTAATATGGCCTGTCTTACTGCTTTAATGCCCTGTTGATGGTTTATAATAGTATACAGGGAATTGACGTCTGCCGTCACTAATAGATAATCATCTTCCCACTGGAAATCTCGTAATAAATTCAAAACGTCACATGTATCCCTCAAATGTGACCGATTGTGTAATACAAATGGTTGGAGACTGTGATCAATCATTTGGGATAGATTAGCCGTTAAGGAATCTATCCCGGAGACTATGGGTCGTCCCGGGGGGCATATGGGATTCTTATGTATCTTAGGTAGTATATATATTGTGGGGGTCACTGGATATTCCACAAACAGAAATTTGCTTTCTTCCTCTGTTATAACCCCTTTTTTATTGTATTTTTCAATGAATTCTTTAAGTTGTGATTGGATCTTTTTAGTTGGATCTCCCCGCATTTTTCTATAAGTGACCTTGTCATTCAATTGGCGATGGATTTCAGCTTCATAATCCCTTCTGTTTAGAAGGACTATCCCCCCCCCCTTATCTGCGGGTTTAATCATAAGTTCTTTGTCAGAAGTGAGGGTTTTTATGGCCTTTCGTTCTTTCATGGTTAGATTATACCTAATTTTCTGTATATTTAATTTTTCAAGGTCCTCTTTTACCAAATGAGCGAAGGATTCAACAAAACATCCCTTCAAATAGGACGGGTAAAAAGTTGACCTAGGTTTAAATGAAGAAGCTTCATCTCTTTCATGTATAACAGAGTCGCCTTCTTTCAACTGAAAAAATTTTTTTAAAGTCAATTTTCTAGTAAATTTCTCGATGTCTATAAAGACATCGAATTGATCTACCTTAGTGGAGGGGGCATACTTCAGTCCTTTCTCTAATAGAGTTCTTTCTTCTGCTAGGAGGACATGAGTACTTAAGTTGAAGATTTTCACTCCTCCTTTTAATCCTTCCTGTTGGATTTCTTTCCCCAATTGGTTAATTGTCCTATTTTTCTTATTCCTCTTTTTATTTTTTATTTTCCCTTTGTTTTTGATCCCTCCCCTAGTTCCTCTGTGTTTTTTCATCTTTGATCTATAAACCTCCTTCCCCTCTCTAAAAAAGGGGTCTGGTAGTCGACTTCCCTCAGAGGTGCATACCTATTTCGTGTGGGTACAGGGCTGTATTTGTTAAATTGCCCTTCTTCTTCCCAATGGTCTCTAGATTGTGAGAATCTCTTTTTAGGGATCCTCCAATTGGGAGTAGATCCCACTTGATGGTCATTCATAGAATAACCTTGGTCACGTTTCCCTAAGGGCCACCTGTTTCTATAATCATAGTGTTTAGTTCTTACCGGCTGGCCTCCCCTGTTATCAGGATGTTTATTAAGATCTCTATTTGATCCCCTAAATCTTTCCCTATCTTGGATGTAATTCTCTCTCGGCTGTGTCTCTACATTAGAGTGTGCTAATGGTTCTAATTCATTTTTGTCCCTACGGAATTTATTAGTTTTTCTTAAAATGAGTTGTTTTTCTGATTTTTCTATCCTTTCTTCTATTACTTTTTCTCTCTCTTTATAATCAGATGAGTTCATAAATGGGATGGTCATCTCCTTAAGTTTTTTAATCTCATCGTCCAGGACTAATAAGTCCTTCTTTCTCTCATTTTTAATTAATTCCATTAGTTGATAGGAGCAATTAGAGATTATTGACTCCCATTTATTCTTAAACTGTTCTGTAGATGTGGTAAAACTAGCTTTTTTTGAAATTTGCAGCCCTTTTGGAATAATTTTAGCTGTAAGATATTTTTCCAAGGTTGCCACCTCCCACCAAACTCTATTTTCTTTTAGGAGCATGGACTCTATTTTATTCATAATGCTGCCAAAGTCCTCATCAGATACATTAATATCGGATGGAGAAAACACAGCATCTAGCTTCCTCATTCGCTCGTCTCTATAACGAAACATGTCTAGCAGCAATATTCGTGGCCACTTGGTGAACTGGTATACTACAGACAAGAATTTTTGTGGTCACAAACTTTGCGCTACTAGCAGCCCATAACCCAAATGGTAATGAAGTGTCACCAACACTTGACAATACAATGGAACAAAGAATTTTTACCATACAGGTCAAGGCGCTTGAATATACGATAAACCACGATCTATGTGGATTTCATTGGTCCAGAATAGGCTTAAAACAATAGAAAAAACACTATCATAGTGTAGAATGTAAAATCAATGTACATATGATCTCAATAAATTTAAACTCGTACCACAACTTGTGGTCTACTTAATAGTAGACATAGATCGCATTTTTGTCAGGGGGCGGATCTGCAAAATGATGATCCCCAATCTTTCGTCCCTCCTTCCTTATATATGGCAATCTTTCCCGGATTGGCGTATTCACGATATAAAATTGGAAAGAAACTCCAAATAGTGTAACACCATTTAATAAAACATAGAATAAAACACTGCGGAAGATAGTGGACTCTCACCAGATGTTAATGGTTAACAAGCATGTAATGATCTAGGCGTCCCCAGGAACCCGCATGCAAGCAGATGAGTACTCCACGTATCCTCCCGTCTCCACCACCAACGCGTTTCGATAATACTGGATTATCTTTTTCAAGGTATGGGAGACATTGATATAGAGGAGGTATTTATACCCCTCTTAATGGGATTAAAACATAATTAATAAGTAATACCTAATACCAGACACAGATCAACTAGCATCTAACGTTTCCTATCCCTAACACTAAACTCCTGTCCAGTGGTAGTCCATATCCTTCAGATATCTTCTATTTTGCTCTTCCATACTTCCATTTTCCCGGGAGAAGCAGTGTCCGCATTGGCCGTATTCTTCACTTCCGGCGGAAGGAGGTCAGCGTCCTGTTCTCAACAGGTTTCCGTTCTATAATTCCCCACTTCCGGCGGAACGAGAGCGTCTTTCGTTTCCTGTCCTTGAAGGATAACACGAGTCTCCTTGGCAACAGCAGTTTCCGGTTTTGAAGCGGAAGTGTCTTGCGTCTCAACAGCGGCTTTTGCGTGTCATATTGTCCGTATATTCCGGGTGTCAAGGGTGTTATTTGATATAGGCAAAAAAACAAAGTAAAGCAATAAGTAAAACACAAATTGATACAGAAATAAATGGAGAATGTTATGATCCATATTAATGCTTCAAACATCTACCATTTTTACAGAAACCATTTCATTTCGAAATCTTTATTTAGACCGGTTGGTTCTAGAGTTTTACATGTATGTATCATCTGCATTTCACTTCTTGCCAGTTTTCTCTGTATATTGCCTCCCCTCACATCTGGAAGAATTTTTCTTAAACCATAAAAATTCTTTATGTGTTTTGGATCACAATTATGTGTTTTTTTGAAGTGTAGGGATAAAGCATGTGTGTCCAGGCCTTTTTTAATATTGCGTAAGTGCTCGGCGATTCTAGTTTTCAGGGCCCGACCAGTTCTACCGATGTAGAATTTATCACAACTACATTCAATGCAATAAACAATATTAACCGAGTGACAGGTAATAAAATCCCTTATAGGGCATTCTTTTCCATTTATCGATACCTCCACTTTCTTATTGCCAAAGGAGTTGGGAATATTTCTACATGGCAAACAAGATCCACAACGGAAGAAGCCTTTTGTAAGTATTTGTCCTGGTGTCGGCTTATCCAGGAAACTATGCACTAATTTGGATTGGAGATTCTGGGCTCTCCTGTATATACAGACAGGCTCATCTGGGAGTTCCATTCCAATAACTGGATCCCTTTTCAATAATGGCCAATGTTTTTTTAGAATATTCTTCACTTTATTGTGTTGAGTTGAATAGTTTGTTACAAAGGCCCACTTAAACTTATCATTTCCTCCTCTAACGGTTTTATCTTTTTTCGTCATGAGGTCTGACCTTTCCATTTTAGTGACCTTATCGAGAGACTCCCTTACCTCCCTTTCATCGTATCCACATTTTAAAAAACAATCTTCCATGGCCAATGATTGAGTCTCAAATACTTTGGGATCTGTACAGTTTCTCCTAAGCCTTTTGAATTGGCTAATAGGAATGGTTTTAAGCCAATTGTCATGATGACAACTAAGTCTATCAATGTATGATCGAGAATCTGTTGGCTTCACATAGGTTTTAGTCATAACTGTACTATTCTCGATATATATAGTGAGGTCTAGGAAATTTACTTCACTGTCACTAATGTCAAATGTTAATTTGACGTTATACTCATTTTCATTTAGGTAAGTGCAGAATGCTTCTAATAATTCCCTTCTCCCTTTCCAGACAAACAAAATGTCGTCAATGAATCTATGCCAGGTCACCAGGTTCGCCCCATAGGGACAGTCAGTCCAAATGAACTGATCCTCCCATGCGCCCATAAAAATGTTCGCATAACTAGGGGCGAACCTGGTGCCCATGGCGGTACCGCATCTTTGGATGTAATACTCCTCTTGCTCCTATCAACTAATGGAATTAATTATAAATGAGAGAAAGAAGGACTTATTAGTCCTGGACGATGAGATTAAAAAACTTAAGGAGATGACCATCCCATTTATGAACTCATCTGATTATAAAGAGAGAGAAAAAGTAATAGAAGAAAGGATAGAAAAATCAGAAAAACAACTCATTTTAAGAAAAACTAATAAATTCCGTAGGGACAAAAATGAATTAGAACCATTAGCACACTCTAATGTAGAGACACAGCCGAGAGAGAATTACATCCAAGATAGGGAAAGATTTAGGGGATCAAATAGAGATCTTAATAAACATCCTGATAACAGGGGAGGCCAGCCGGTAAGAACTAAACACTATGATTATAGAAACAGGTGGCCCTTAGGGAAACGTGACCAAGGTTATTCTATGAATGACCATCAAGTGGGATCTACTCCCAATTGGAGGATCCCTAAAAAGAGATTCTCACAATCTAGAGACCATTGGGAAGAAGAAGGGCAATTTAACAAATACAGCCCTGTACCCACACGAAATAGGTATGCACCTCTGAGGGAAGTCGACTACCAGACCCCTTTTTTAGAGAGGGGAAGGAGGTTTATAGATCAAAGATGAAAAAACACAGAGGAACTAGGGGAGGGATCAAAAACAAAGGGAAAATAAAAAATAAAAAGAGGAATAAGAAAAATAGGACAATTAACCAATTGGGGAAAGAAATCCAACAGGAAGGATTAAAAGGAGGAGTGAAAATCTTCAACTTAAGTACTCATGTCCTCCTAGCAGAAGAAAGAACTCTATTAGAGAAAGGACTGAAGTATGCCCCCTCCACTAAGGTAGATCAATTCGATGTCTTTATAGACATCGAGAAATTTACTAGAAAATTGACTTTAAAATTTTTTTTTCAGTTGAAAGAAGGCGACTCTGTTATACATGAAAGAGATGAAGCTTCTTCATTTAAACCTAGGTCAACTTTTTACCCGTCCTATTTGAAGGGATGTTTTGTTGAATCCTTCGCTCATTTGGTAAAAGAGGACCTTGAAAAATTAAATATACAGAAAATTAGGTATAATCTAACCATGAAAGAACGAAAGGCCATAAAAACCCTCACTTCTGACAAAGAACTTATGATTAAACCCGCAGATAAGGGGGGGGGGATAGTCCTTCTAAACAGAAGGGATTATGAAGCTGAAATCCATTGCCAATTGAATGACAAGGTCACTTATAGAAAAATGCGGGGAGATCCAACTAAAAAGATCCAATCACAACTTAAAGAATTCATTGAAAAATACAATAAAAAAGGGGTTATAACAGAGGAAGAAAGCAAATTTCTGTTTGTGGAATATCCAGTGACCCCCACAATATATATACTACCTAAGATACATAAGAATCCCATATGCCCCCCGGGACGACCCATAGTCTCCGGGATAGATTCCTTAACGGCTAATCTATCCCAAATGATTGATCACAGTCTCCAACCATTTGTATTACACAATCGGTCACATTTGAGGGATACATGTGACGTTTTGAATTTATTACGAGATTTCCAGTGGGAAGATGATTATCTATTAGTGACGGCAGACGTCAATTCCCTGTATACTATTATAAACCATCAACAGGGCATTAAAGCAGTAAGACAGGCCATATTAGGATCTGAGCTGTCTAGTGGATATCAGGATTTCGTTGTGGAGGGGATAAACTTTATTCTACAGAATAATTACTTCATCTTTCAAGAGGAGTATTACATCCAAAGATGCGGTACCGCCATGGGCACCAGGTTCGCCCCTAGTTATGCGAACATTTTTATGGGCGCATGGGAGGATCAGTTCATTTGGACTGACTGTCCCTATGGGGCGAACCTGGTGACCTGGCATAGATTCATTGACGACATTTTGTTTGTCTGGAAAGGGAGAAGGGAATTATTAGAAGCATTCTGCACTTACCTAAATGAAAATGAGTATAACGTCAAATTAACATTTGACATTAGTGACAGTGAAGTAAATTTCCTAGACCTCACTATATATATCGAGAATAGTACAGTTATGACTAAAACCTATGTGAAGCCAACAGATTCTCGATCATACATTGATAGACTTAGTTGTCATCATGACAATTGGCTTAAAACCATTCCTATTAGCCAATTCAAAAGGCTTAGGAGAAACTGTACAGATCCCAAAGTATTTGAGACTCAATCATTGGCCATGGAAGATTGTTTTTTAAAATGTGGATACGATGAAAGGGAGGTAAGGGAGTCTCTCGATAAGGTCACTAAAATGGAAAGGTCAGACCTCATGACGAAAAAAGATAAAACCGTTAGAGGAGGAAATGATAAGTTTAAGTGGGCCTTTGTAACAAACTATTCAACTCAACACAATAAAGTGAAGAATATTCTAAAAAAACATTGGCCATTATTGAAAAGGGATCCAGTTATTGGAATGGAACTCCCAGATGAGCCTGTCTGTATATACAGGAGAGCCCAGAATCTCCAATCCAAATTAGTGCATAGTTTCCTGGATAAGCCGACACCAGGACAAATACTTACAAAAGGCTTCTTCCGTTGTGGATCTTGTTTGCCATGTAGAAATATTCCCAACTCCTTTGGCGATAAGAAAGTGGAGGTATCGATAAATGGAAAAGAATGCCCTATAAGGGATTTTATTACCTGTCACTCGGTTAATATTGTTTATTGCATTGAATGTAGTTGTGATAAGTTCTACATCGGTAGAACTGGTCGGGCCCTGAAAACTAGAATCGCCGAGCACTTACGCAATATTAAAAAAGGCCTGGACACACATGCTTTATCCCTACACTTCAAAAAAACACATAATTGTGATCCAAAACACATAAAGAATTTTTATGGTTTAAGAAAAATTCTTCCAGATGTGAGGGGAGGCAATATACAGAGAAAACTGGCAAGAAGTGAAATGCAGATGATACATACATGTAAAACTCTAGAACCAACCGGTCTAAATAAAGATTTCGAAATGAAATGGTTTCTGTAAAAATGGTAGATGTTTGAAGCATTAATATGGATCATAACATTCTCCATTTATTTCTGTATCAATTTGTGTTTTACTTATTGCTTTACTTTGTTTTTTTGCCTATATCAAATAACACCCTTGACACCCGGAATATACGGACAATATGACACGCAAAAGCCGCTGTTGAGACGCAAGACACTTCCGCTTCAAAACCGGAAACTGCTGTTGCCAAGGAGACTCGTGTTATCCTTCAAGGACAGGAAACGAAAGACGCTCTCGTTCCGCCGGAAGTGGGGAATTATAGAACGGAAACCTGTTGAGAACAGGACGCTGACCTCCTTCCGCCGGAAGTGAAGAATACGGCCAATGCGGACACTGCTTCTTCCGGGAAAACGGAAGTATGGAAGAGCAAAATAGAAGATATCTGAAGGATATGGACTACCACTGGACTGGAGTTTAGTGTTAGGGATAGGAAACGTTAGATGCTAGTTGATCTGTGTCTGGTATTAGGTATTACTTATTAATTATGTTTTAATCCCATTAAGAGGGGTATAAATACCTCCTCTATATCAATGTCTCCCATACCTTGAAAAAGATAATCCAGTATTATCGAAACGCGTTGGTGGTGGAGACGGGAGGATACGTGGAGTACTCATCTGCTTGCATGCGGGTTCCTGGGGACGCCTAGATCATTACATGCTTGTTAACCATTAACATCTGGTGAGAGTCCACTATCTTCCGCAGTGTTTTATTCTATGTTTTATTAAATGGTGTTACACTATTTGGAGTTTCTTTCCAATTTTATATCGTGAATACGCCAATCCGGGAAAGATTGCCATATATAAGGAAGGAGGGACGAAAGATTGGGGATCATCATTTTGCAGATCCGCCCCCTGACAAAAATGCGATCTATGTCTACTATTAAGTAGACCACAAGTTGTGGTACGAGTTTAAATTTATTGAGATCATATGTACATTGATTTTACATTCTACACTATGATAGTGTTTTTTCTATTGTTTTAAGCCTATTCTGGACCAATGAAATCCACATAGATCGTGGTTTATCGTATATTCAAGCGCCTTGACCTGTATGGTAAAAATTCTTTGTTCCATTGTATTGTCAAGTGTTGGTGACACTTCATTACCATTTGGGTTACGGGCTGCTAGTAGCGCAAAGTTTGTGACCACAAAAATTCTTGTCTGTAGTGTATCAGATATTGTCCTACAGTACGTGACCCCTGGCGTAAACGGAGAATCTCGGATGAAGCTGAGGTTACCCGGCCTGGCTCGTCGAAGATGCGCCTGAATGTTGACACGAAGGCAGTGTAGGAAGATAGCAGGGTGTCGGACCTCTCCCATAACGGTGATGCCCAATCAAGGGCTGAGCCACTGAGAAGAGAAATAATGTAGGCAATTTTTGTACGGTCACTGGGAAAATTGCCAGGTTGTAGCTCAAACTGAATCTCACACTGGTTGAGAAATCCCCTGCAGAATCTTGGAGATCCGTCAAATTTTGCTGGCGTTGGAAGATGAAGACGTGGAGCAGAAATGGGTAAGGTGGGTGGGGTTATAGCTGGAGTCACTGTGGTTGACGCACCAGACGCGCCTGATCCACAGAGAGTTGTCTGAATCCCATCCAGCCGAGTAGAGAGATCCTGGAGACAGCGGATGATGTGGCCCTGTGCAGCCTCCTGATGTTCTAGTCGGGCTGCCAGTTCTTGCATCGGCCTGGCCGCTTGATCCTGGTCTCCGGCTGGAATCATTAGGTCAGTGCTTACTGTCACAACTGAGGGCCTGAGCTGACGGGAGGCAGCCTCAGTTGTAGGGGCTGAGATGTACCGGAACCTGGGAGGTTGTATCAGACCCCTGGACATGTAAGTAACATGAATAATAACTGCCCGAAGGCGTGACCACGACAACTTGGATAAAAGTCAATGATGTTTATTATGACAACTCCGCAACACAGCAGCAGTAAAAGAAAACGTAAAAGTCAGCAAAGAATAAATACAGTTCCTGGGTACTACAGGATGGCAGGAGCCACAGGGCACTGGTAGTGTGAGATAGTTCTTATGATCTTCTAGATGGAAAGTCCTTACCAGGCTCGACTGTAGCAATGGAGATAACCCAGGATTGTGCCAGCTGGTGTTCCAGGAAAAGCTGGGTTGCTGAAGATAAAACAGCTGCTGTGGATACTGGCTGGAACCAGACTGTTGTTAGCACGGAGTGGATACTGGCTGGAACCAGTTAAATAATAAATGAACTTGGGAGCGATGAAATATGAACTGAAATGTAGAACTTGAGAGCGGAGAAATAATAATACCGGTGGAGAGTGGTAAAGTGTAGAAAGGACACCGGCCCTTTAAGGGAAGCTGTACTCTGCTGGAAGCTGAGCTGGAAGCAGGTAATGTTGTAGCTGGAAACAGATGAATCCACAATGGATTGGAGAGTCAGGCTACACCGCAGGTGGAATGCTGGTGCGGGTCTCTATGGTGGAAATCTTGAGACAGGAGCTGGAACCTGGAAGACAATCACAGGAGAGAGACAAACAGGAACTAGGTTTGACAACCAAAGCACTGACGCCTTCCTTGCTCAGGCACAGTGTATTTATACCTGCAGCAAGGAAGGGATTGGCTAGGCAATTATGCAGATTATCAATACTGAGAACAGATTGGTGGAAATGATCAGCTGACAGAATCCAAGATGGCTGCGCCCATGCAGACACTTGGAGGGAAGTTTGGTTTGTAATCCATGTGGTAATGAAAACAGTAATGGCGGCGCCGGCCACCGGAGACAGGAGGCGCCAGGCTGACAGATGCACATCCAACCACGCGGACACAGCGGAGGCCGCGGCTGACGTAATCGCCACTCAGACACTCTGCATGCAGAAGTTCAGGGACGGCGGCGGAGGCCGCGGGAGACGCCATGCCAGGTGTAATATGGCGTTTACTGTGACAGCGTCCCAGAGTGACAGGAGAGGATACAGGAATGTACACATCAGGATAACAGATGGGATCCGGTCCTGGAGCGCTGAGCCAGCCTTAGGAGGCATCTGATGGGTAAGAAATGGCGTCCAGATACCCGGATCGTGACAGTAATGCTGTTAGCCCTGGCTTCAGCCAGGCGTGTCTCAGAATTGGCGGCTTTATCCTATAAAAGCCCTTACCTAATTTTTCATACGGACAGGGCAGAATTGAGGACTCGTCCTCAATTTCTCCCTAAGGTGGTTTCAGCTTTTCACTTAAACCAGCCTATTGTGTTGCCTGCGGCTACTAGGGACTTGGAGGATTCCAAGTTGCTGGACGTAGTCAGGGCCCTGAAAATATATGTTTCCAGGACGGCTGGAGTCAGAAAATCTGATTCGCTGTTTATCCTGTATGCACCCAACAAGCTGTGTGCTCCTGCTTCTAAGCAGACGATTGCTCGTTGGATTTGTAGTACAATTCAGCTTGCACATTCTGTGGCAGGCCTGCCACAGCCAAAATCTGTAAAAGCCCATTCCACACGGAAAGTGGGCTCATCTTGGGCGGCTGCCCGAGGGGGTCTCGGCTTTACAACTTTGCCGAGCAGCTACTTGGTCAGGGGCAAACACGTTTGCTAAATTCTACAAATTTGATACCCTGGCTGAGGAGGACCTGGAGTTCTCTCATTCGGTGCTGCAGAGTCATCCGCACTCTCCCGCCCGTTTGGGAGCTTTGGTATAATCCCCATGGTCCTTTCGGAGTCCCCAGCATCCACTAGGACGTTAGAGAAAATAAGAATTTACTTACCGATAATTCTATTTCTCATAGTCCGTAGTGGATGCTGGGTTCCCATCCCAAGTGCGGATTGTCTGCATTACTTGTACATAGTTATTGTTACAAAAATCGGGTTATTGTTGTTGTGAGCCATCTTTTCAGAGGCTCCTTCTGTTATCATGCTGTTAACTGGGTTCAGATCACAAGTTGTACGGTGTGATTGGTGTGGCTGGTATGAGTCTTACCCGGGATTCAAAATCCTTCCTTATTGTGTACGCTCGTCCGGGCACAGTATCCTAACTGAGGCTTGGAGGAGGGTCATAGGGGGAGGAGCCAGTGCACACCAGGTAGTCCTAAAGCTTTTACTTTTGTGCCCAGTCTCCTGCGGAGCCGCTATTCCCCATGGTCCTTTCGGAGTCCCCAGCATCCACTACGGACTATGAGAAATAGAATTATCGGTAAGTAAATTCTTATTTTAATATAAAAAATAAATCCTCAGCCACTTTTCCTGTGTCAGTGGAACTAAATACTAGTGATGAGCAGGTTCGGTTTCTCGGAAACCGAACCCCCCCTGAACTTCACCTTGTTTACACGGGTCCGAGGCAGGTTAGAACCTTCCCGCCTTGCTCGGCTAACCCGAGCGCGCCCGAACGTCATCATCCCGCTGTCGGATTCTCGCGAGATTCGGATTCTATATAAGCAGCCGCGCGTCGCCGCCATTTTCACACGTGCATTGAGATTGATAGGGAGAGGACGTGGCTGGCGTCCTCTCCGTTTATATAGTTATATACTACACAGTTGATCTGATTGCTTAGCTTATTGTGGGGAGGATTGGGGAGCAGCTGTTAGGAGGAGTACAGTGCAGAGTTTTGCTAATAGTGACCACCAGTTTTTTATCCGTTCTCTGCCTGAAAAAAACGCTCCATACCATATCTGTGCTCAGTGTGCTGCATGATATATCTGTGCTGAGTGCTCACACTGCTTAATTGTGGGGACTGGGGAGCAGCTATAGCAGGAGTACAGTGCACAGTTTTGCTGACAGTGACCACCAGTATACGTTTGTCTGCCTGAAAAACACTCCTGTCTGCTGACAGTGTCCACCAGGTATACTGTATATAGCAGTACGGTAGGCCACTGCTGTACCTACCTCTGTGTCGTCACTCGTCGTCCATAAGTATACTATCCATCCATCTACATTGTATACCTGTGGTGTCTTTTTTTTTATACTATAAATGCAGTCTGCTGACAGTGTCCACCAGGTCCATTATACTGTATATAGCAATACGGTAGGCCACTGCTGTACCTACCTCTGTGTCGTCACTCGTCGTCCATAAGTATACTATCCATCCATCTACATTGTATACCTGTGGTGTCTTTTTTTTTATACTATAAACGCAGTCTGCTGACAGGGTCCACCAGGTCCATTATACTGTATATAGCAATACGGTAGGCCACTGCTGTACCTACCTCTGTGTCGTCACTCGTCGTCCATAAGTATACTATCCATCCATCTACATTGTATACCTGTGGTGTCTTTTTTTTTTATACTATAAACGCAGTCTGCTGACAGTGTCCACCAGGTCCATTATACTGTATATAGCAGTACGGTAGGCCACTGCTGTACCTACCTCTGTGTCGTCACTCGTCGTCCATAAGTATACTAAGTCTCCATCCATCTACATTGTATACCTGTGGTGTCTTTTTTTTTATACTATAAACGCAGTCTGCTGACAGTGTCCACCAGGTCCATTATACTGTATAAAGCAGTACGGTAGGCCACTGCTGTACTTACCTCTGTGTCGTCACTCGTCGTCCATAAGTATACTATCCATCCATCTACATTGTATACCTGTGGTGTCTTTTTTTCTTTATACTATAAACGCAGTCTGCTGACAGTGTCCACCAGGTCCATTATACTGTATATAGCAGTACTGTAGGCCACTGCTGTACCTACCTCTGTGTCGTCACTCGTCGTCCATAAGTATACTAAGTATCCATCCATCTACATTGTATACCTGTGGTGTCTTTTTTTCTTTATACTATAAACGCAGTCTGCTGACAGTGTCCACCAGGTCCATTATACTGTATATAGCAGTACAGTAGGCCACTGCTGTACCTACCTCTGTGTCGTCACTCGTCGTCCATAAGTATACTAAGTATCCATCCATCTACATTGTATACCTGTGGTGTCTTTTTTTTAATACTATAAACGCAGTCTGCTGACAGTGTCCACCAGGTCCATTATACTGTATATAGCAGTACGGTAGGCCACTGCTGTACCTACCTCTGTGTCGTCACTCGTCGTCCATAAGTATACTATCCATCCATCTACATTGTATACCTGTGGTGTCTTTTTTTCTTTATACTATAAACGCAGTCTGCTGACAGTGTCCACCAGGTCCATTATACTGTATATAGCAGTACGGTAGGCCACTGCTGTACCTACCTCTGTGTCGTCACTCGTCGTCCATAAGTATACTATCCAGCAATCTACATTGTATACCTGTGGTGTCTTTTTTTTATACTATAAACGCAGTCTGCTGACAGTGTCCACCAGGTCCATTATACTGTATATAGCAGTACGATAGGCCACTGCTGCACCTACCTCTGTGTCGTCACTCGTCGTCCATAAGTATACTATCCATCCATCTACATTGTATACCTGTGGTGTCTTTTTTTTTATACTATAAACGCAGTCTGCTGACAGTGTCCACCAGGTCCGTTATACTGTATATAGCAGTACGGTAGGCTAGTGCTGTACCTACCTCTGTGTCGTCACTCGTTGTCCATAAGTATACTATCCATCCATCTACATTGTATACCTGTGGTGTCTTTTTTTTCTTTATACTATAAACGCAGTCTGCTGACAGTGTCCACCAGGTCCATTATACTGTATATAGCAGTACGGTAGGCCACTGCTGTACCTACCTCTGTGTCGTCACTCGTCGTCCATAAGTATACTAAGTATCCATCCATCTACATTGTATACCTGTGGTGTCTTTTTTTTTATACTATAAACGCAGTCTGCTGACAGTGTCCACCAGGTCCATTATACTGTATATAGCAGTACGGTAGGCCACTGCTGTACCTACCTCTGTGTCGTCACTCGTCGTCCATAAGTATACTATCCATCCATCTACATTGTATACCTGTGGTGTCTTTTTTTTTATACTATAAATGCAGTCTGCTGACAGTGTCCACCAGGTCCATTATACTGTATATAGCAGTACGGTAGGCCACTGCTGTACCTACCTCTATGTCGTTACTCGTCGTCCATAAGTATACTATCCATCCATCTACATTGTATAACTGTGGTGTCTTTTTTTCTTTATACTATAAACGCAGTCTGCTGACAGTGTCCACCAGGTCCATTATACTGTATATAGCAGTACGGTAGGCCACTGCTGTACCTACCTCTGTGTCGTCACTCGTCATCCATAAGTATACTAAGTATCCATCCATCTACATTGTATACCTGTGGTGTCTTTTTTTCTTTATACTATAAACGCAGTCTGCTGACAGTGTCCACCAGGTCCATTATACTGTATATAGCAGTACGGTAGGCCACTGCTGTACCTACCTCTGTGTCGTCACTCGTCGTCCATAAGTATACTAAGTATCCATCCATCTACATTGTATACCTGTGGTGTCTTTTTTTCTTTATACTATAAACGCAGTCTGCTGACAGTGTCCACCAGGTCCATTATACTGTATATAGCAGTACGGTAGGCCACTGCTGCACCTACCTCTGTGTCGTCACTCGTCGTCCATAAGTATACTATCCATCCATCTACATTGTATACCTGTGGTGTCTTTTTTTTATACTATAAACGCAGTCTACTGACAGTGTCCACCAGGTCCGTTATACTGTATATAGCAGTACGGTAGGCCACTGCTGTACCTACCTCTGTGTCGTCACTCGTCCATAAGTATACTATCCATCCATCTACATTGTATACCTGTGGTGTCTTTTTTTTATACTATAAATGCAGTCTGCTGACAGTGTCCACCAGGTCCATTATACTGTATATAGCAGTACGGTAGGCCACTGCTGTACCTACCTCTATGTCGTTACTCGTCGTCCATAAGTATACTATCCATCCATCTACATTGTATAACTGTGGTGTCTTTTTTTCTTTATACTATAAACGCAGTCTGCTGACAGTGTCCACCAGGTCCATTATACTGTATATAGCAGTACGGTAGGCCACTGCTGTACCTACCTCTGTGTCGTCACTCGTCATCCATAAGTATACTAAGTATCCATCCATCTACATTGTATACCTGTGGTGTCTTTTTTTCTTTATACTATAAACGCAGTCTGCTGACAGTGTCCACCAGGTCCATTATACTGTATATAGCAGTACGGTAGGCCACTGCTGTACCTACCTCTGTGTCGTCACTCGTCGTCCATAAGTATACTAAGTCTCCATCCATCTACATTGTATACCTGTGGTGTCTTTTTTTTTATACTATAAACGCAGTCTGCTGACAGTGTCCACCAGGTCCATTATACTGTATATAGCAGTACGGTAGGCCACTGCTGTACTTACCTCTGTGTCGTCACTCGTCGTCCATAAGTATACTATCCATCCATCTACATTGTATACCTGTGGTGTCTTTTTTTCTTTATACTATAAACGCAGTCTGCTGACAGTGTCCACCAGGTCCATTATACTGTATATAGCAGTACTGTAGGCCACTGCTGTACCTACCTCTGTGTCGTCACTCGTCGTCCATAAGTATACTAAGTATCCATCCATCTACATTGTATACCTGTGGTGTCTTTTTTTCTTTATAATATAAACGCAGTCTGCTGACAGTGTCCACCAGGTCCATTATACTGTATATAGCAGTACAGTAGGCCACTGCTGTACCTACCTCTGTGTCGTCACTCGTCGTCCATAAGTATACTAAGTATCCATCCATCTACATTGTATACCTGTGGTGTCTTTTTTTTAATACTATAAACGCAGTCTGCTGACAGTGTCCACCAGGTCCATTATACTGTATATAGCAGTACGGTAGGCCACTGCTGTACCTACCTCTGTGTCGTCACTCGTCGTCCATAAGTATACTATCCATCCATCTACATTGTATACCTGTGGTGTCTTTTTTTCTTTATACTATAAACGCAGTCTGCTGACAGTGTCCACCAGGTCCATTATACTGTATATAGCAGTACGGTAGGCCACTGCTGTACCTACCTCTGTGTCGTCACTCGTCGTCCATAAGTAAACTATCCAGCAATCTACATTGTATACCTGTGGTGTCTTTTTTTTATACTATAAACGCAGTCTGCTGACAGTGTCCACCAGGTCCATTATAGTGTATATAGCAGTACGATAGGCCACTGCTGCACCTACCTCTGTGTCGTCACTCGTCGTCCATAAGTATACTATCCATCCATCTACATTGTATACCTGTGGTGTCTTTTTTTTTATACTATAAACGCAGTCTGCTGACAGTGTCCACCAGGTCCGTTATACTGTATATAGCAGTACGGTAGGCCAGTGCTGTACCTACCTCTGTGTCGTCACTCGTTGTCCATAAGTATACTATCCATCCATCTACATTGTATACCTGTGGTGTCTTTTTTTTCTTTATACTATAAACGCAGTCTGCTGACAGTGTCCACCAGGTCCATTATACTGTATATAGCAGTACGGTAGGCCACTGCTGTACCTACCTCTGTGTCGTCACTCGTCGTCCATAAGTATACTAAGTATCCATCCATCTACATTGTATACCTGTGGTGTCTTTTTTTTTATACTATAAATGCAGTCTGCTGACAGTGTCCACCAGGTCCATTATACTGTATATAGCAATACGGTAGGCCACTGCTGTACCTACCTCTGTGTCGTCACTCGTCGTCCATAAGTATACTATCCATCCATCTACATTGTATACCTGTGGTGTCTTTTTTTTTATACTATAAACGCAGTCTGCTGACAGGGTCCACCAGGTCCATTATACTGTATATAGCAATACGGTAGGCCACTGCTGTACCTACCTCTGTGTCGTCACTCGTCGTCCATAAGTATACTATCCATCCATCTACATTGTATACCTGTGGTGTCTTTTTTTTTTATACTATAAACGCAGTCTGCTGACAGTGTCCACCAGGTCCATTATACTGTATATAGCAGTACGGTAGGCCACTGCTGTACCTACCTCTGTGTCGTCACTCGTCGTCCATAAGTATACTAAGTCTCCATCCATCTACATTGTATACCTGTGGTGTCTTTTTTTTTATACTATAAACGCAGTCTGCTGACAGTGTCCACCAGGTCCATTATACTGTATAAAGCAGTACGGTAGGCCACTGCTGTACTTACCTCTGTGTCGTCACTCGTCGTCCATAAGTATACTATCCATCCATCTACATTGTATACCTGTGGTGTCTTTTTTTCTTTATACTATAAACGCAGTCTGCTGACAGTGTCCACCAGGTCCATTATACTGTATATAGCAGTACTGTAGGCCACTGCTGTACCTACCTCTGTGTCGTCACTCGTCGTCCATAAGTATACTAAGTATCCATCCATCTACATTGTATACCTGTGGTGTCTTTTTTTCTTTATACTATAAACGCAGTCTGCTGACAGTGTCCACCAGGTCCATTATACTGTATATAGCAGTACAGTAGGCCACTGCTGTACCTACCTCTGTGTCGTCACTCGTCGTCCATAAGTATACTAAGTATCCATCCATCTACATTGTATACCTGTGGTGTCTTTTTTTTAATACTATAAACGCAGTCTGCTGACAGTGTCCACCAGGTCCATTATACTGTATATAGCAGTACGGTAGGCCACTGCTGTACCTACCTCTGTGTCGTCACTCGTCGTCCATAAGTATACTATCCATCCATCTACATTGTATACCTGTGGTGTCTTTTTTTCTTTATACTATAAACGCAGTCTGCTGACAGTGTCCACCAGGTCCATTATACTGTATATAGCAGTACGGTAGGCCACTGCTGTACCTACCTCTGTGTCGTCACTCGTCGTCCATAAGTATACTATCCAGCAATCTACATTGTATACCTGTGGTGTCTTTTTTTTATACTATAAACGCAGTCTGCTGACAGTGTCCACCAGGTCCATTATACTGTATATAGCAGTACGATAGGCCACTGCTGCACCTACCTCTGTGTCGTCACTCGTCGTCCATAAGTATACTATCCATCCATCTACATTGTATACCTGTGGTGTCTTTTTTTTTATACTATAAACGCAGTCTGCTGACAGTGTCCACCAGGTCCGTTATACTGTATATAGCAGTACGGTAGGCTAGTGCTGTACCTACCTCTGTGTCGTCACTCGTTGTCCATAAGTATACTATCCATCCATCTACATTGTATACCTGTGGTGTCTTTTTTTCCTTTATACTATAAACGCAGTCTGCTGACAGTGTCCACCAGGTCCATTATACTGTATATAGCAGTACGGTAGGCCACTGCTGTACCTACCTCTGTGTCGTCACTCGTCGTCCATAAGTATACTAAGTATCCATCCATCTACATTGTATACCTGTGGTGTCTTTTTTTTTATACTATAAACGCAGTCTGCTGACAGTGTCCACCAGGTCCATTATACTGTATATAGCAGTACGGTAGGCCACTGCTGTACCTACCTCTGTGTCGTCACTCGTCGTCCATAAGTATACTATCCATCCATCTACATTGTATACCTGTGGTGTCTTTTTTTTTATACTATAAATGCAGTCTGCTGACAGTGTCCACCAGGTCCATTATACTGTATATAGCAGTACGGTAGGCCACTGCTGTACCTACCTCTATGTCGTTACTCGTCGTCCATAAGTATACTATCCATCCATCTACATTGTATAACTGTGGTGTCTTTTTTTCTTTATACTATAAACGCAGTCTGCTGACAGTGTCCACCAGGTCCATTATACTGTATATAGCAGTACGGTAGGCCACTGCTGTACCTACCTCTGTGTCGTCACTCGTCATCCATAAGTATACTAAGTATCCATCCATCTACATTGTATACCTGTGGTGTCTTTTTTTCTTTATACTATAAACGCAGTCTGCTGACAGTGTCCACCAGGTCCATTATACTGTATATAGCAGTACGGTAGGCCACTGCTGTACCTACCTCTGTGTCGTCACTCGTCGTCCATAAGTATACTAAGTATCCATCCATCTACATTGTATACCTGTGGTGTCTTTTTTTCTTTATACTATAAACGCAGTCTGCTGACAGTGTCCACCAGGTCCATTATACTGTATATAGCAGTACGGTAGGCCACTGCTGCACCTACCTCTGTGTCGTCACTCGTCGTCCATAAGTATACTATCCATCCATCTACATTGTATACCTGTGGTGTCTTTTTTTTATACTATAAACGCAGTCTACTGACAGTGTCCACCAGGTCCGTTATACTGTATATAGCAGTACGGTAGGCCACTGCTGTACCTACCTCTGTGTCGTCACTCGTCCATAAGTATACTATCCATCCATCTACATTGTATACCTGTGGTGTCTTTTTTTTATACTATAAATGCAGTCTGCTGACAGTGTCCACCAGGTCCATTATACTGTATATAGCAGTACGGTAGGCCACTGCTGTACCTACCTCTATGTCGTTACTCGTCGTCCATAAGTATACTATCCATCCATCTACATTGTATAACTGTGGTGTCTTTTTTTCTTTATACTATAAACGCAGTCTGCTGACAGTGTCCACCAGGTCCATTATACTGTATATAGCAGTACGGTAGGCCACTGCTGTACCTACCTCTGTGTCGTCACTCGTCATCCATAAGTATACTAAGTATCCATCCATCTACATTGTATACCTGTGGTGTCTTTTTTTCTTTATACTATAAACGCAGTCTGCTGACAGTGTCCACCAGGTCCATTATACTGTATATAGCAGTACGGTAGGCCACTGCTGTACCTACCTCTGTGTCGTCACTCGTCGTCCATAAGTATACTAAGTCTCCATCCATCTACATTGTATACCTGTGGTGTCTTTTTTTTTATACTATAAACGCAGTCTGCTGACAGTGTCCACCAGGTCCATTATACTGTATATAGCAGTACGGTAGGCCACTGCTGTACTTACCTCTGTGTCGTCACTCGTCGTCCATAAGTATACTATCCATCCATCTACATTGTATACCTGTGGTGTCTTTTTTTCTTTATACTATAAACGCAGTCTGCTGACAGTGTCCACCAGGTCCATTATACTGTATATAGCAGTACTGTAGGCCACTGCTGTACCTACCTCTGTGTCGTCACTCGTCGTCCATAAGTATACTAAGTATCCATCCATCTACATTGTATACCTGTGGTGTCTTTTTTTCTTTATAATATAAACGCAGTCTGCTGACAGTGTCCACCAGGTCCATTATACTGTATATAGCAGTACAGTAGGCCACTGCTGTACCTACCTCTGTGTCGTCACTCGTCGTCCATAAGTATACTAAGTATCCATCCATCTACATTGTATACCTGTGGTGTCTTTTTTTTAATACTATAAACGCAGTCTGCTGACAGTGTCCACCAGGTCCATTATACTGTATATAGCAGTACGGTAGGCCACTGCTGTACCTACCTCTGTGTCGTCACTCGTCGTCCATAAGTATACTATCCATCCATCTACATTGTATACCTGTGGTGTCTTTTTTTCTTTATACTATAAACGCAGTCTGCTGACAGTGTCCACCAGGTCCATTATACTGTATATAGCAGTACGGTAGGCCACTGCTGTACCTACCTCTGTGTCGTCACTCGTCGTCCATAAGTAAACTATCCAGCAATCTACATTGTATACCTGTGGTGTCTTTTTTTTATACTATAAACGCAGTCTGCTGACAGTGTCCACCAGGTCCATTATAGTGTATATAGCAGTACGATAGGCCACTGCTGCACCTACCTCTGTGTCGTCACTCGTCGTCCATAAGTATACTATCCATCCATCTACATTGTATACCTGTGGTGTCTTTTTTTTTATACTATAAACGCAGTCTGCTGACAGTGTCCACCAGGTCCGTTATACTGTATATAGCAGTACGGTAGGCCAGTGCTGTACCTACCTCTGTGTCGTCACTCGTTGTCCATAAGTATACTATCCATCCATCTACATTGTATACCTGTGGTGTCTTTTTTTTCTTTATACTATAAACGCAGTCTGCTGACAGTGTCCACCAGGTCCATTATACTGTATATAGCAGTACGGTAGGCCACTGCTGTACCTACCTCTGTGTCGTCACTCGTCGTCCATAAGTATACTAAGTATCCATCCATCTACATTGTATACCTGTGGTGTCTTTTTTTTTATACTATAAACGCAGTCTGCTGACAGTGTCCACCAGGTCCATTATACTGTATATAGCAGTACGGTAGGCCACTGCTGTACCTACCTCTGTGTCGTCACTCGTCGTCCATAAGTATACTATCCATCCATCTACATTGTATACCTGTGGTGTCTTTTTTTTTATACTATAAATGCAGTCTGCTGACAGTGTCCACCAGGTCCATTATACTGTATATAGCAGTACGGTAGGCCACTGCTGTACCTACCTCTATGTCGTTACTCGTCGTCCATAAGTATACTATCCATCCATCTACATTGTATAACTGTGGTGTCTTTTTTTCTTTATACTATAAACGCAGTCTGCTGACAGTGTCCACCAGGTCCATTATACTGTATATAGCAGTACGGTAGGCCACTGCTGTACCTACCTCTGTGTCGTCACTCGTCATCCATAAGTATACTAAGTATCCATCCATCTACATTGTATACCTGTGGTGTCTTTTTTTCTTTATACTATAAACGCAGTCTGCTGACAGTGTCCACCAGGTCCATTATACTGTATATAGCAGTACGGTAGGCCACTGCTGTACCTACCTCTGTGTCGTCACTCGTCGTCCATAAGTATACTAAGTATCCATCCATCTACATTGTATACCTGTGGTGTCTTTTTTTCTTTATACTATAAACGCAGTCTGCTGACAGTGTCCACCAGGTCCATTATACTGTATATAGCAGTACGGTAGGCCACTGCTGCACCTACCTCTGTGTCGTCACTCGTCGTCCATAAGTATACTATCCATCCATCTACATTGTATACCTGTGGTGTCTTTTTTTTATACTATAAACGCAGTCTACTGACAGTGTCCACCAGGTCCGTTATACTGTATATAGCAGTACGGTAGGCCACTGCTGTACCTACCTCTGTGTCGTCACTCGTCCATAAGTATACTATCCATCCATCTACATTGTATACCTGTGGTGTCTTTTTTTCTTTATACTATAAACGCAGTCTGCTGACTTTGTCCACCAGGTCCATTATACTGTATATAGCAGTACGGTAGGCCACTGCTGTACCTACCTCTGTGTCGTCACTCGTCGTCCATAAGTATACTAAGTATCCATCCATCTACATTGTATACCTGTGGTGTCTTTTTTTTAATACTATAAACGCAGTCTGCTGACAGTGTCCACCAGGTCCATTATACTGTATATAGCAGTACGGTAGGCCACTGCTGTACCTACCTCTGTGTCGTCACTCGTCGTCCATAAGTATACTATCCATCCATCTACATTGTATACCTGTGGTGTCTTTTTTTTTATACTATAAACGCAGTCTGCTGACAGTGTCCACCAGGTCCATTATACTGTATATAGCAGTACGGTAGGCCACTGCTGTACCTACCTCTATGTCGTCACTCGTCATCCATAAGTATACTAAGTATCCATCCATCTACATTGTATACCTGTGGTGTCTTTTTTTCTTTATACTATAAACGCAGTCTCCTGACAGTGTCCACCAGGTCCATTATACTGTATATAGCAGTACGGTAGGCCACTGCTGTACCTACCTCTGTGTCGTCACTCGTCGTCCATAAGTATACTAAGTATCCATCCATCTACATTGTATACCTGTGGTGTCTTTTTTTTTATACTATAAACGCAGTCTGCTGACAGTGTCCACCAGGTCCATTATACTGTATATAGCAGTACGGTAGGCCACTGCTGTACCTACCTCTGTGTCGTCACTCGTCGTCCATAAGTATACTATCCATCCATCTACATTGTATACCTGTGGTGTCTTTTTTCTTTATACTATAAACGCAGTCTGCTGACAGTGTCCACCAGGTCCATTATACTGTATATAGCAGTACGGTAGGCCACTGCTGTACCTACCTCTGTGTCGTCACTCGTCGTCCATAAGTATACTATCCATCCATCTACATTGTATACCTGTGGTGTCTTTTTTTTTATACTATAAACGCAGTCTGCTGACAGTGTCCACCAGGTCCATTATACTGTATATAGCGGTACGGTAGGCCACTGCTGTACCTACCTCTGTGTCGTCACTCGTCGTCCATAAGTATACTATCCATCCATCTACATTGTATACCTGTGGTGTCTTTTTTTTCTTTATACTATAAACGCAGTCTGCTGACAGTGTCCACCAGGTCCATTATACTGTATATAGCAGTACGGTAGGCCACTGCTGTACCTACCTCTGTGTCGTCACTCGTCGTCCATAAGTATACTATCCATCCATCTACATTGTATACCTGTGGTGTCTTTTTTTTTATACTATAAACGCAGTCTGCTGACAGTGTCCACCAGGTCCATTATACTGTATATAGCAGTACGGTAGGCCACTGCTGCACCTACCTCTGTGTCGTCACTCGTCGTCCATAAGATACTATCCATCCATCTACATTGTATACCTGTGGTGTCTTTTTTTTATACTATAAACGCAGTCTGCTGACAGTGTCCACCAAGTCCGTTATACTGTATATAGCAGTACGGTAGGCCACTGCTGTACCTACCTCTGTGTCGTCACTCGTCGTCCATAAGTATACTATCCATCCATCTACATTGTATACCTGTGGTGTCTTTTTTTCTTTATACTATAAACGCAGTCTGCTGACAGTGTCCACCAGGTCCATTATACTGTATATAGCAGTACGGTAGGCCACTGCTGTACCTACCTCTGTGTCGTCACTCGTCGTCCATAAGTATACTAAGTATCCATCCATCTACATTGTATACCTGTGGTGTCTTTTTTTCTTTATACTATAAACGCAGTCTGCTGACAGTGTCCACCAGGTCCATTATACTGTATATAGCAGTACAGTAGGCCACTGCTGTACCTACCTCTGTGTCGTCACTCGTCGTCCATAAGTATACTAAGTATCCATCCATCTACATTGTATACCTGTGGTGTCTTTTTTTTTTATACTATAAACGCAGTCTGCTGACAGTGTCCACCAGGTCCATTATACTGTATATAGCAGTACGGTAGGCCACTGCTGTACCTACCTCTGTGTCGTCACTCGTCGTCCATAAGTATACTATCCATCCATCTACATTGTATACCTGTGGTGTCTTTTTTTCTTTATACTATAAACGCAGTCTGCTGACAGTGTCCACCAGGTCCATTATACTGTATATAGCAGTACGGTAGGCAACTGCTGTACCTACCTCTGTGTCGTCACTCGTCGTCCATAAGTATACTATCCATCCATCTACATTGTATACCTGTGGTGTCTTTTTTTTTATACTATAAACGCAGTCTGCTGACAGTGTCCACCAGGTCCATTATACTGTATATAGCAGTACGGTAGGCCACTGCTGTACCTACCTCTGTGTCGTCACTCGTCGTCCATAAGTATACTATCCATCCATCTACATTGTATACCTGTGGTGTCTTTTTTTCTTTATACTATAAACGCAGTCTGCTGACAGTGTCCACCAGTTCCATTATACTGTATATAGCAGTACGGTAGGCCACAGCTGTACCTACCTCTGTGTCGTCACTCGTCGTCCATAAGTATACTAAGTATCCATCCATCTACATTGTATACCTGTGGTGTCTTTTTTTTTATACTATAAACGCAGTCTGCTGACAGTGTCCACCAGGTCCATTATACTGTATATAGCAGTACGGTAGGCCACTGCTGCACCTACCTCTGTGTCGTCACTCGTCGTCCATAAGTATACTATCCATCCATCTACATTGTATACCTGTGGTGTCTTTTTTTTATACTATAAAAGCAGTCTGCTGACAGTGTCCACCAAGTCCGTTATACTGTATATAGCAGTACGGTAGGCCACTGCTGTACCTACCTCTGTGTCGTCACTCGTCGTCCATAAGTATACTATCCATCCATCTACATTGTATACCTGTGGTGTCTTTTTTTCTTTATACTATAAACGCAGTCTGCTGACAGTGTCCACCAGGTCCATTATACTGTATATAGCAGTACGGTAGGCCACTGCTGTACCTACCTCTGTGTCGTCACTCGTCGTCCATAAGTATACTAAGTATCCATCCATCTACATTGTATACCTGTGGTGTCTTTTTTTCTTTATACTATAAACGCAGTCTGCTGACAGTGTCCACCAGGTCCATTATACTGTATATAGCAGTACAGTAGGCCACTGCTGTACCTACCTCTGTGTCGTCACTCGTCGTCCATAAGTATACTAAGTATCCATCCATCTACATTGTATACCTGTGGTGTCTTTTTTTTTTATACTATAAACGCAGTCTGCTGACAGTGTCCACCAGGTCCATTATACTGTATATAGCAGTACGGTAGGCCACTGCTGTACCTACCTCTGTGTCGTCACTCGTCGTCCATAAGTATACTATCCATCCATCTACATTGTATACCTGTGGTGTCTTTTTTTCTTTATACTATAAACGCAGTCTGCTGACAGTGTCCACCAGGTCCATTATACTGTATATAGCAGTACGGTAGGCCACTGCTGTACCTACCTCTGTGTCGTCACTCGTCGTCCATAAGTATACTATCCATCCATCTACATTGTATACCTGTGGTGTCTTTTTTTCTTTATACTATAAACGCAGTCTGCTGACAGTGTCCACCAGTTCCATTATACTGTATATAGCAGTACGGTAGGCCACTGCTGTACCTACCTCTGTGTCGTCACTCGTCGTCCATAAGTATACTAAGTATCCATCCATCTACATTGTATACCTGTGGTGTCTTTTTTTTTATACTATAAACGCAGTCTGCTGACAGTGTCCACCAGGTCCATTATACTGTATATAGCAGTACGGTAGGCCACTGCTGTACCTACCTCTGTGTCGTCACTCGTCGTCCATAAGTATACTATCCATCCATCTACATTGTATACCTGTGGCGTCTTTTTTTTTAATACTATAAACGCAGTCTGTTGACAGTGTCCACCAGGTCCATTATACTGTATATAGCAGTACGGTAGGCCACTGCTGTACCTACCTCTATGTCGTCACTCGTCGTCCATAAGTATACTATCCATCCATCTACATTGTATACCTGTGGTGTCTTTTTTTCTTTATACTATAAACGCAGTCTGCTGACAGTGTCCACCAGGTCCATTATACTGTATATAGCAGTACGGTAGGCCACTGCTGTACCTACCTCTGTGCCGTCACTCGTCGTCCATAAGTATACTAAGTATCCATCCATCTACATTGTATACCTGTGGTGTCTTTTTTTTTTATGCTATAAATGCAGTCTGCTGACAGTGTCCACCAGGTCCATTATACTGTATATAGCAGTACGGTAGGCCACTGCTGTACCTACCTCTGTGTCGTCACTCGTTGTCCATAAGTATACTATCCATCCATCTACATTGTATACCTGTGGTGTCTTTTTTTTCTTTATACTATAAACGCAGTCTGCTGACAGTGTTCACCAGGTCCATTATACTGTATATAGCAGTACGGTAGGCCACTGCTGTACCTACCTCTGTGTCGTCACTCGTCGTCCATAAGTATACTAAGTATCCATCCATCTACATTGTATACCTGTGGTGTCTTTTTTTTTATACTATAAACGCAGTCTGCTGACAGTGTCCACCAGGTCCATTATACTGTATATAGCAGTACGGTAGGCCACTGCTGTACCTACCTCTGTGTCGTCACTTGTCGTCCATAAGTATACTATCCATCCATCTACATTGTATACCTGTGGTGTCTTTTTTTTTTATACTATAAACGCAGTCTGCTGACAGTGTCCACCAGGTCCATTATACTGTATATAGCAGTACGGTAGGCCACTGCTGTACCTACCTCTGTGTCGTCACTCGTCATCCATAAGTATACTAAGTATCCATCCATCTACATTGTATACCTGTGGTGTCTTTTTTTCTTTATACTATAAACGCAGTCTCCTGACAGTGTCCACCAGGTCCATTATACTGTATATAGCAGTACGGTAGGCCACTGCTGTACCTACCTCTGTGTCGTCACTCGTCGTCCATAAGTATACTAAGTATCCATCCATCTACATTGTATACCTGTGGTGTCTTTTTTTTTATACTATAAACGCAGTCTGCTGACAGTGTCCACCAGGTCCATTATACTGTATATAGCAGTACGGTAGGCCACTGCTGTACCTACCTCTGTGTCGTCACTCGTCGTCCATAAGTATACTATCCATCCATCTACATTGTATACCTGTGGTGTCTTTTTTCTTTATACTATAAACGCAGTCTGCTGACAGTGTCCACCAGGTCCATTATACTGTATATAGCAGTACGGTAGGCCACTGCTGTACCTACCTCTGTGTCGTCACTCGTCGTCCATAAGTATACTATCCATCCATCTACATTGTATACCTGTGGTGTCTTTTTTTTTATACTATAAACGCAGTCTGCTGACAGTGTCCACCAGGTCCATTATACTGTATATAGCGGTACGGTAGGCCACTGCTGTACCTACCTCTGTGTCGTCACTCGTCGTCCATAAGTATACTATCCATCCATCTACATTGTATACCTGTGGTGTCTTTTTTTTCTTTATACTATAAACGCAGTCTGCTGACAGTGTCCACCAGGTCCATTATACTGTATATAGCAGTACGGTAGGCCACTGCTGTACCTACCTCTGTGTCGTCACTCGTCGTCCATAAGTATACTATCCATCCATCTACATTGTATACCTGTGGTGTCTTTTTTTTTTATACTATAAACGCAGTCTGCTGACAGTGTCCACCAGGTCCATTATACTGTATATAGCAGTACGGTAGGCCACTGCTGCACCTACCTCTGTGTCGTCACTCGTCGTCCATAAGATACTATCCATCCATCTACATTGTATACCTGTGGTGTCTTTTTTTTATACTATAAACGCAGTCTGCTGACAGTGTCCACCAAGTCCGTTATACTGTATATAGCAGTACGGTAGGCCACTGCTGTACCTACCTCTGTGTCGTCACTCGTCGTCCATAAGTATACTATCCATCCATCTACATTGTATACCTGTGGTGTCTTTTTTTCTTTATACTATAAACGCAGTCTGCTGACAGTGTCCACCAGGTCCATTATACTGTATATAGCAGTACGGTAGGCCACTGCTGTACCTACCTCTGTGTCGTCACTCGTCGTCCATAAGTATACTAAGTATCCATCCATCTACATTGTATACCTGTGGTGTCTTTTTTTCTTTATACTATAAACGCAGTCTGCTGACAGTGTCCACCAGGTCCATTATACTGTATATAGCAGTACAGTAGGCCACTGCTGTACCTACCTCTGTGTCGTCACTCGTCGTCCATAAGTATACTAAGTATCCATCCATCTACATTGTATACCTGTGGTGTCTTTTTTTTTTATACTATAAACGCAGTCTGCTGACAGTGTCCACCAGGTCCATTATACTGTATATAGCAGTACGGTAGGCCACTGCTGTACCTACCTCTGTGTCGTCACTCGTCGTCCATAAGTATACTATCCATCCATCTACATTGTATACCTGTGGTGTCTTTTTTTCTTTATACTATAAACGCAGTCTGCTGACAGTGTCCACCAGGTCCATTATACTGTATATAGCAGTACGGTAGGCAACTGCTGTACCTACCTCTGTGTCGTCACTCGTCGTCCATAAGTATACTATCCATCCATCTACATTGTATACCTGTGGTGTCTTTTTTTTTATACTATAAACGCAGTCTGCTGACAGTGTCCACCAGGTCCATTATACTGTATATAGCAGTACGGTAGGCCACTGCTGTACCTACCTCTGTGTCGTCACTCGTCGTCCATAAGTATACTATCCATCCATCTACATTGTATACCTGTGGTGTCTTTTTTTCTTTATACTATAAACGCAGTCTGCTGACAGTGTCCACCAGTTCCATTATACTGTATATAGCAGTACGGTAGGCCACAGCTGTACCTACCTCTGTGTCGTCACTCGTCGTCCATAAGTATACTAAGTATCCATCCATCTACATTGTATACCTGTGGTGTCTTTTTTTTTATACTATAAACGCAGTCTGCTGACAGTGTCCACCAGGTCCATTATACTGTATATAGCAGTACGGTAGGCCACTGCTGCACCTACCTCTGTGTCGTCACTCGTCGTCCATAAGTATACTATCCATCCATCTACATTGTATACCTGTGGTGTCTTTTTTTTATACTATAAAAGCAGTCTGCTGACAGTGTCCACCAAGTCCGTTATACTGTATATAGCAGTACGGTAGGCCACTGCTGTACCTACCTCTGTGTCGTCACTCGTCGTCCATAAGTATACTATCCATCCATCTACATTGTATACCTGTGGTGTCTTTTTTTCTTTATACTATAAACGCAGTCTGCTGACAGTGTCCACCAGGTCCATTATACTGTATATAGCAGTACGGTAGGCCACTGCTGTACCTACCTCTGTGTCGTCACTCGTCGTCCATAAGTATACTAAGTATCCATCCATCTACATTGTATACCTGTGGTGTCTTTTTTTCTTTATACTATAAACGCAGTCTGCTGACAGTGTCCACCAGGTCCATTATACTGTATATAGCAGTACAGTAGGCCACTGCTGTACCTACCTCTGTGTCGTCACTCGTCGTCCATAAGTATACTAAGTATCCATCCATCTACATTGTATACCTGTGGTGTCTTTTTTTTTTATACTATAAACGCAGTCTGCTGACAGTGTCCACCAGGTCCATTATACTGTATATAGCAGTACGGTAGGCCACTGCTGTACCTACCTCTGTGTCGTCACTCGTCGTCCATAAGTATACTATCCATCCATCTACATTGTATACCTGTGGTGTCTTTTTTTCTTTATACTATAAACGCAGTCTGCTGACAGTGTCCACCAGGTCCATTATACTGTATATAGCAGTACGGTAGGCCACTGCTGTACCTACCTCTGTGTCGTCACTCGTCGTCCATAAGTATACTATCCATCCATCTACATTGTATACCTGTGGTGTCTTTTTTTCTTTATACTATAAACGCAGTCTGCTGACAGTGTCCACCAGTTCCATTATACTGTATATAGCAGTACGGTAGGCCACTGCTGTACCTACCTCTGTGTCGTCACTCGTCGTCCATAAGTATACTAAGTATCCATCCATCTACATTGTATACCTGTGGTGTCTTTTTTTTTATACTATAAACGCAGTCTGCTGACAGTGTCCACCAGGTCCATTATACTGTATATAGCAGTACGGTAGGCCACTGCTGTACCTACCTCTGTGTCGTCACTCGTCGTCCATAAGTATACTATCCATCCATCTACATTGTATACCTGTGGCGTCTTTTTTTTTAATACTATAAACGCAGTCTGTTGACAGTGTCCACCAGGTCCATTATACTGTATATAGCAGTACGGTAGGCCACTGCTGTACCTACCTCTATGTCGTCACTCGTCGTCCATAAGTATACTATCCATCCATCTACATTGTATACCTGTGGTGTCTTTTTTTCTTTATACTATAAACGCAGTCTGCTGACAGTGTCCACCAGGTCCATTATACTGTATATAGCAGTACGGTAGGCCACTGCTGTACCTACCTCTGTGCCGTCACTCGTCGTCCATAAGTATACTAAGTATCCATCCATCTACATTGTATACCTGTGGTGTCTTTTTTTTTTATGCTATAAATGCAGTCTGCTGACAGTGTCCACCAGGTCCATTATACTGTATATAGCAGTACGGTAGGCCACTGCTGTACCTACCTCTGTGTCGTCACTCGTTGTCCATAAGTATACTATCCATCCATCTACATTGTATACCTGTGGTGTCTTTTTTTTCTTTATACTATAAACGCAGTCTGCTGACAGTGTTCACCAGGTCCATTATACTGTATATAGCAGTACGGTAGGCCACTGCTGTACCTACCTCTGTGTCGTCACTCGTCGTCCATAAGTATACTAAGTATCCATCCATCTACATTGTATACCTGTGGTGTCTTTTTTTTAATACTATAAACGCAGTCTGCTGACAGTGTCCACCAGGTCCATTATACTGTATATAGCAGTACGGTAGGCCACTGCTGTACCTACCTCTGTGTCGTCACTCGTCGTCCATAAGTATACTATCCATCCATCTACATTGTATACCTGTGGTGTCTTTTTTTCTTTATACTATAAACGCAGTCTGCTGACAGTGTCCACCAGGTCCATTATACTGTATATAGCAGTACGGTAGGCCACTGCTGTACCTACCTCTGTGTCGTCACTCGTCGTCCATAAGTATACTAAGTATCCATCCATCTACATTGTATACCTGTGGTGTCTTTTTTTCTTTATACTATAAACGCAGTCTGCTGACAGTGTCCACCAGGTCCATTATACTGTATATAGCAGTACAGTAGGCCACTGCTGTACCTACCTCTGTGTCGTCACTCGTCGTCCATAAGTATACTAAGTATCCATCCATCTACATTGTATACCTGTGGTGTCTTTTTTTTTTATACTATAAACGCAGTCTGCTGACAGTGTCCACCAGGTCCATTATACTGTATATAGCAGTACGGTAGGCCACTGCTGTACCTACCTCTGTGTCGTCACTCGTCGTCCATAAGTATACTATCCATCCATCTACATTGTATACCTGTGGTGTCTTTTTTTCTTTATACTATAAACGCAGTCTGCTGACAGTGTCCACCAGGTCCATTATACTGTATATAGCAGTACGGTAGGCAACTGCTGTACCTACCTCTGTGTCGTCACTCGTCGTCCATAAGTATACTATCCATCCATCTACATTGTATACCTGTGGTGTCTTTTTTTTTATACTATAAACGCAGTCTGCTGACAGTGTCCACCAGGTCCATTATACTGTATATAGCGGTACGGTAGGCCACTGCTGTACCTACCTCTGTGTCGTCACTCGTCGTCCATAAGTATACTATCCATCCATCTACATTGTATACCTGTGGTGTCTTTTTTTTCTTTATACTATAAACGCAGTCTGCTGACAGTGTCCACCAGGTCCATTATACTGTATATAGCAGTACGGTAGGCCACTGCTGTACCTACCTCTGTGTCGTCACTCGTCGTCCATAAGTATACTATCCATCCATCTACATTGTATACCTGTGGTGTCTTTTTTTTTTATACTATAAACGCAGTCTGCTGACAGTGTCCACCAGGTCCATTATACTGTATATAGCAGTACGGTAGGCCACTGCTGCACCTACCTCTGTGTCGTCACTCGTCGTCCATAAGATACTATCCATCCATCTACATTGTATACCTGTGGTGTCTTTTTTTTATACTATAAACGCAGTCTGCTGACAGTGTCCACCAAGTCCGTTATACTGTATATAGCAGTACGGTAGGCCACTGCTGTACCTACCTCTGTGTCGTCACTCGTCGTCCATAAGTATACTATCCATCCATCTACATTGTATACCTGTGGTGTCTTTTTTTCTTTATACTATAAACGCAGTCTGCTGACAGTGTCCACCAGGTCCATTATACTGTATATAGCAGTACGGTAGGCCACTGCTGTACCTACCTCTGTGTCGTCACTCGTCGTCCATAAGTATACTAAGTATCCATCCATCTACATTGTATACCTGTGGTGTCTTTTTTTCTTTATACTATAAACGCAGTCTGCTGACAGTGTCCACCAGGTCCATTATACTGTATATAGCAGTACAGTAGGCCACTGCTGTACCTACCTCTGTGTCGTCACTCGTCGTCCATAAGTATACTAAGTATCCATCCATCTACATTGTATACCTGTGGTGTCTTTTTTTTTTATACTATAAACGCAGTCTGCTGACAGTGTCCACCAGGTCCATTATACTGTATATAGCAGTACGGTAGGCCACTGCTGTACCTACCTCTGTGTCGTCACTCGTCGTCCATAAGTATACTATCCATCCATCTACATTGTATACCTGTGGTGTCTTTTTTTCTTTATACTATAAACGCAGTCTGCTGACAGTGTCCACCAGGTCCATTATACTGTATATAGCAGTACGGTAGGCAACTGCTGTACCTACCTCTGTGTCGTCACTCGTCGTCCATAAGTATACTATCCATCCATCTACATTGTATACCTGTGGTGTCTTTTTTTTTATACTATAAACGCAGTCTGCTGACAGTGTCCACCAGGTCCATTATACTGTATATAGCAGTACGGTAGGCCACTGCTGTACCTACCTCTGTGTCGTCACTCGTCGTCCATAAGTATACTATCCATCCATCTACATTGTATACCTGTGGTGTCTTTTTTTCTTTATACTATAAACGCAGTCTGCTGACAGTGTCCACCAGTTCCATTATACTGTATATAGCAGTACGGTAGGCCACAGCTGTACCTACCTCTGTGTCGTCACTCGTCGTCCATAAGTATACTAAGTATCCATCCATCTACATTGTATACCTGTGGTGTCTTTTTTTTTATACTATAAACGCAGTCTGCTGACAGTGTCCACCAGGTCCATTATACTGTATATAGCAGTACGGTAGGCCACTGCTGCACCTACCTCTGTGTCGTCACTCGTCGTCCATAAGTATACTATCCATCCATCTACATTGTATACCTGTGGTGTCTTTTTTTTATACTATAAAAGCAGTCTGCTGACAGTGTCCACCAAGTCCGTTATACTGTATATAGCAGTACGGTAGGCCACTGCTGTACCTACCTCTGTGTCGTCACTCGTCGTCCATAAGTATACTATCCATCCATCTACATTGTATACCTGTGGTGTCTTTTTTTCTTTATACTATAAACGCAGTCTGCTGACAGTGTCCACCAGGTCCATTATACTGTATATAGCAGTACGGTAGGCCACTGCTGTACCTACCTCTGTGTCGTCACTCGTCGTCCATAAGTATACTAAGTATCCATCCATCTACATTGTATACCTGTGGTGTCTTTTTTTCTTTATACTATAAACGCAGTCTGCTGACAGTGTCCACCAGGTCCATTATACTGTATATAGCAGTACAGTAGGCCACTGCTGTACCTACCTCTGTGTCGTCACTCGTCGTCCATAAGTATACTAAGTATCCATCCATCTACATTGTATACCTGTGGTGTCTTTTTTTTTTATACTATAAACGCAGTCTGCTGACAGTGTCCACCAGGTCCATTATACTGTATATAGCAGTACGGTAGGCCACTGCTGTACCTACCTCTGTGTCGTCACTCGTCGTCCATAAGTATACTATCCATCCATCTACATTGTATACCTGTGGTGTCTTTTTTTCTTTATACTATAAACGCAGTCTGCTGACAGTGTCCACCAGGTCCATTATACTGTATATAGCAGTACGGTAGGCCACTGCTGTACCTACCTCTGTGTCGTCACTCGTCGTCCATAAGTATACTATCCATCCATCTACATTGTATACCTGTGGTGTCTTTTTTTCTTTATACTATAAACGCAGTCTGCTGACAGTGTCCACCAGTTCCATTATACTGTATATAGCAGTACGGTAGGCCACTGCTGTACCTACCTCTGTGTCGTCACTCGTCGTCCATAAGTATACTAAGTATCCATCCATCTACATTGTATACCTGTGGTGTCTTTTTTTTTATACTATAAACGCAGTCTGCTGACAGTGTCCACCAGGTCCATTATACTGTATATAGCAGTACGGTAGGCCACTGCTGTACCTACCTCTGTGTCGTCACTCGTCGTCCATAAGTATACTATCCATCCATCTACATTGTATACCTGTGGCGTCTTTTTTTTTAATACTATAAACGCAGTCTGTTGACAGTGTCCACCAGGTCCATTATACTGTATATAGCAGTACGGTAGGCCACTGCTGTACCTACCTCTATGTCGTCACTCGTCGTCCATAAGTATACTATCCATCCATCTACATTGTATACCTGTGGTGTCTTTTTTTCTTTATACTATAAACGCAGTCTGCTGACAGTGTCCACCAGGTCCATTATACTGTATATAGCAGTACGGTAGGCCACTGCTGTACCTACCTCTGTGCCGTCACTCGTCGTCCATAAGTATACTAAGTATCCATCCATCTACATTGTATACCTGTGGTGTCTTTTTTTTTTATGCTATAAATGCAGTCTGCTGACAGTGTCCACCAGGTCCATTATACTGTATATAGCAGTACGGTAGGCCACTGCTGTACCTACCTCTGTGTCGTCACTCGTTGTCCATAAGTATACTATCCATCCATCTACATTGTATACCTGTGGTGTCTTTTTTTTCTTTATACTATAAACGCAGTCTGCTGACAGTGTTCACCAGGTCCATTATACTGTATATAGCAGTACGGTAGGCCACTGCTGTACCTACCTCTGTGTCGTCACTCGTCGTCCATAAGTATACTAAGTATCCATCCATCTACATTGTATACCTGTGGTGTCTTTTTTTTAATACTATAAACGCAGTCTGCTGACAGTGTCCACCAGGTCCATTATACTGTATATAGCAGTACGGTAGGCCACTGCTGTACCTACCTCTGTGTCGTCACTCGTCGTCCATAAGTATACTATCCATCCATCTACATTGTATACCTGTGGTGTCTTTTTTTCTTTATACTATAAACGCAGTCTGCTGACAGTGTCCACCAGGTCCATTATACTGTATATAGCAGTACGGTAGGCCACTGCTGTACCTACCTCTGTGTCGTCACTCGTCGTCCATAAGTATACTAAGTATCCATCCATCTACATTGTATACCTGTGGTGTCTTTTTTTCTTTATACTATAAACGCAGTCTGCTGACAGTGTCCACCAGGTCCATTATACTGTATATAGCAGTACAGTAGGCCACTGCTGTACCTACCTCTGTGTCGTCACTCGTCGTCCATAAGTATA